>NC_047518.2:18995927-19251467 GCF_902827115.2 Pseudochaenichthys georgianus
GCTGTGTATAAGGAAAACATTTATAACATACATAGCTAGTTCAGTGCATAATAATTGTATTCGAAACATAGGTCTTGCACTGCTGTAGACTTTAGAAATATGACTGCAAATAATACTCAGCACTTTTATTCAAAATAGAGCTCAGCAATACTGCAGGAGATGCCATGCATCTGCACAAGCGATTAAAATATGTTGTTCTGTAAGCACTTGCAGCCAAACAGGATTAAGATGCATATTCATGTTCCCTTTGACAACACATGGAGGCTGGATAGCAAGCAGCAAGATTCAGAGTCTGAGAATGCTGGTTCATGTGTCTGCAGGGATGAGACTGTGATCCCAACTTTGAATCTGGCCTCTGCATACTGATTACCCACACACACTCTCTCACACACTCTCTCACACACTCACACACACACACACACACACACACACACACACACACACACACACACACACACACACACACACACACACACACACACACACAGGCACATTAAATATGCTCAGCTTGGTTTGGCCGGCGGCCATTTCTCTTATATATCCATAAAACAGTACATTATTTCCCTGCAGCTTGACGCTCATGACTGATGTGCATGTTTGGTCTGTATTGTCACCCCTCCAAAAAGAAATCCAACTGAATACACAATCTTGCCATGTTGTTTAAAAAGTGACAAGAATTGTTTTCAGGTACAGTAAGACATTTCCATCATTATTTTGTTCAATTGCCAAACTATTGGGAGCTGGGTATTGAAACATGTTTTCTAGGAGAAGATATTTCTCTTAATTCAGGGATTTGTTGATAACTGTATTCGCAGTAATGGCCTATTCCTGCATGGGCTGGATTTGAATCTCGCTTTTTGACCAGGTATCCATTATGTCAGGAATTGGCTGTGCGAAGCCCCTGTTGGATCCTGCATTGTCAGAAGAGAGCAGGAGAGAACTTATCTCTGTCTCCAGACCTCCACGCAGCAGCAGCAGCAACAGCAGCACATGTCAGGTCTGGAGAAGTAGCCTGCCTTGTTATTGGCTTGATCCCACATTGCTCTGGCTGCGTGACTGAATGCTGTGACTCTCGTCCTTGCCTCTGCTTTCTCACACACTGAGCATTTCTGAACCTCCCACAGCTAACAAGTGACTTTTACAGAGCTGTGTGGTTACAGAGGATTGATGTAAATACAGTCAAAATAAATTGATAGAATGATACTTTGGAAAGAAGCAATATGGCAGGCTTCTCTCGCATCAAACCCACTCACGTCTAAATTATTCCAGTCAATTTTATTAGATCTCTATAAGCAATAAATTGAAGGAGCAGCAGCGATAATCAAAACAGGCTTCATCTGCTGAGGCCGTGGCGAGAGTCCCATTAAAAAGGCTATATCATACCAGAGGCTCGGGAGCAACGGCGGCAGCAGATGGCTCTCGTTGTGTTAACCTCAAGGCCCTGTCAGAGAATTAATATTTCACTTGCTAATTATTTTGATCTTAAATTGAGTATCATGACCTTCCTCATTCCCATTTAGCTGCCAAGATTGATATTCACATTTCTACTGAAAGACTTTAAAAGAAAGGTTGGATGTTCAAAATAAAAAGAAGTACAGACAGAGAAATCCATCCTGAAACAAAGACTTCAATGCATCTGCCCACGTGCAATGAAAAAATGGCCAAAGGAACATTTGCGACAGGCATAATGTCAGTGCAATTTGAATAATTCAGTCCATGAACACTTTCCGAATAATGTATAAAGACAATCGAGTGTACAGTCAGGTACTCAAATACATCGAATATAATGAAAAGACCCTTGAAAACAGCAACGCTCACAGCAGCAGTGCAAACCTCTATATGCTCTCCTCATTGTGATCTCATCTTGTATGAGTGCAGCAGCCCACACAGCGTATTATATCTGAATTCAATGCTTTATAGTCAAAGCAGTGCTGCATTCAGTTGAGTAGCTTGCTGCAGTATTCCTAATGGTTAATGAAGAAACAAATAGATGAATGTTTGAACTGTAAAAGATGGTGCAGAGGAATAGGGGATCAACATTGGCATGGGAAGGTGCTACAGTGAAGAACACTGCTGGATGAATATTTGCAGAAAATGTGAAGGATGTGTGTTGGAATTGTTGGACCTGAGCTTATCACATCAGCAATATTCCAAATGTCTGCCTCTGTAGCCAAGTTCTGCGGAGACCCTGGTCTGCCTGCCAAAGGACGGAGAGAAGGGCGCAGTTTCATCTTCAAGTCTGAGGTGGCGTTCAGCTGCAGCTCCCCCTATGTGCTGGTGGGATCAACAGCACGCATGTGCCAGGAGGAGGGCGCCTGGAGCGGATCGCAGCCTCGATGTATCGGTAAGGAAATATGTTTATTTCTCTCAATTCATAGAATATTCAGGTTTCAGACTGGAGTGTAATTATTTGGTTTATTTATTTGTTTGCCATACAATTATATAATTGACAGTGGTGGAAAGTTACTAAGTACTAAGATGTAATGAAGTACTGTACTTAAGTACACATTTGATGTACTTGTGTATTGTATACTAGTTTATACTTGTACTCAATTGGGGGACCAATGTTGTACTTTTTTTTAATTTATTTTACAGATGTATTTACTAGCTACTCTATATAAATTCAGATTTCAAAACACAACCCATTGGAAAAACGTTTAATTTATTATTATTTGGTATAGATTAAACCATCCAACATTATATTTAAGTAACTTAAACCATGACTGGGAACCATTACATGAATTACCAGCAATTATGCAACATATTTCACAGTTCCAGCTTCTTAAATGTGAAGCTGCTTCTGCTTTAAAATATTTAAAACATATTTCAATATGGTAATAGTTTTTTCTGCAATGAGTACTTTTACTCCTAAGATATTCTAAAAAATAATATTTGAAAACATTAAAAAAAAAACATTTAAAAAAAAAAATATTATTATTATATATATTATTTTTACCCTACTTTTTCATTAGTTTTACCAACATAACTCGATTTAATTGTATTTAAAATAACAGTTCCAAATAAATAAATCCTTTGAATCTGCCTGTTCAGTTTCTGTTAGAATGTGAAGGGTTAAATGCCGTCTCTGCGAGTAACTGTGAAGACGGGAGAGCTTGTTGGTCCCTCTCTACATTCACAGAGGGCCAGCTATAGTAACGAGAGAGTAATGTCAAATGACAGTACAATTGACCAATCATATCTTCCCTCTAAATGGGCGGGCTTTATTTTCGCGGACTTTATGACAAGTTCCGCCCGCTGTGGTCCATGGGTCTATGCAAGGGTGCAGTGACGCGTCCTAAAACCCGGAAGTAAGCTGCGCTCGGATTCCCTCGACAGAAAGCAGTGGGTTTTCTCCATAGGATTTTGGAAAATAGCTTGAATTAAGGTCTGTGGAAAACGAACCTGTTAGATAAATGCACTTTTTGTTCAGCCGGATAATATCCACATGTCTATCCTACTTTTATTAATATTGAATCATAAATCTAATCGATAGATTTATGATTAGCATAAGTTCGTTCATGATGGCTCACTTCAGTGATAGTGATGACATCGTTTGCAAAATTATTAACAGTCATTTTCAAGATTGAGTTACAATGATAAACTGGAGTGGCAAAGGATCAGCTGCATGACCCGCAAGTGCTTCATCCAAAAGGACAGGAGGATGGACTTTGTGTTTAAGTGATTCGTCATTTTCAATGTAGGCCGCCGTGCCGACTTAATTCATTTGTAATTGTTACTTGGTTGTGGGTGCCCTGTCATGATAGGTGTTTATATAAATGGTGTTGTTTTGTGTGGTAGACTCGTAGAGGGTCGCTGTCATTGATGCGTTTTGCACCCGGGCCGCTGTTGTGATATTCCGCTGAAGTATATGCTGTGACGTAATAACTCTTCTTTTTTTTCGAGGGAAGGGGGGTCAGAGGGCCTAGGTATAAAAGTCACGGCTCGCCACTGTTGAGTACATTTCCCTAATTCTACTTAAATCCTTTTACTTAAGTGCCATTCTTGTTGCAGTACTTTAACTTGAAATTGAATATTCTTTTACATTTTTATTTCTCAAGTTAAGAATCTGAATACTTGTTTCCACGGCTGATGAATGATCACTGAATCATTTCTCCCTGGATATGAGTTTTCTTCATGCAATAGATGAGCATCTTCATTTGTATCATTAAATAACAAAGGTAGTTACATTAAATATACAAGTACTATCCCACTATTCAAAATCATGCTCTGTTGATTATCTTAAAGCGACTAGCATTAATATCAAAACACATTTGAAGGTGAACTAGAATCACTGGGCTGCCATCTGGCACTGATGTAAAAACTAAATCACGAGAATGGATTGCATTATGTATAATGTTACCTCAGGGGCGATGCTTTATATTCGCAGCCCTGTGTTAATGAAGAAAATGTTTACTAAATGGGTTTTAATTTGAATTTTGTCTCACTAATGATCAAAAGTCTGATAAGTCCATGTTCCTAAAACGTGTAAAATCCCAGGAATTTCATAGTCAAGTAAACTAAAGATGGCAGGGTAATTCTGTTCATGTTACCACGTCACTTCAGTAATTGTCCTCTGGTACATGGCACACCAGAGAGAAATTGCCATTATCAATGATTGCCGCTCTGTCATATTCTCCTTTTTCTCCCCCTGCAATTCCCCGACTCATCATAACAATTTGTTTCTTGTTTCAGAGCCCATGAGATCCACATGTGAAAATCCAGGCACACCTGAGCATGGCTTCATGAATTACACAACAGGCTTTAAGGTAATGTGGGCTAAACCTGAAATGGATATATGCCGTTATATCATTTAACTCTGAACATGGTATACTAGAAAATGTATTATTATCAATTGGGTATTTTTTAATAGATGTTCCATGTTGAATCATTATTTATTCTTTGTTACGATATTGGGACAGTGCAAGGAGGACAAATGTTGTGTCTGTATCGCTCCAAGGCGGTTGCAGTATATACAAAAAAAAATGGTTCTACCACTGTGAATATGTGAAGACACAAGTGCATATTTATAGTAATGTGCATGTCAGGCAGTGTGTTTGTGTGTGTAAAACATGCAATGCTAAAATGCATCATAGTAAAAAGCCTATAACGTGACCATTGATGTGTGCTCAGTAGCTCCCTTGAGATGCTTTCTGCCAGTGTTTTTCATTTGATCCCCTCTCTGTGGCTCTTAGAGTGTCACTTCCAAGTGCAAACTATTTCTATACTACCTTCAGAAGAATATCTGAAATTAAATTTGTCCCGAATGAAAGCAGAAGAAGCTTATTATTTATTATTTAGATCACTGCTGGTAATGGCTGTGCACTTGCATTTTTTCTCCATTACTGAACGACTTTACCAATATCTCAACACGAATGATAAAGTGCTGCGTCGATGCTGCCGACAGGGAAGGTGGCTGAACATATAAGTCATTTATTAAGATGGCCAAAATTCTGCTTATCTCTATTATAAAGCTGAACGTCAGCTCCTTCGCTACTAATGTCTGTGCATCAGTTGAAAACACAAACATGGGCCATCGCCTCTAGGAATAGTCTCCATCTGCCTCCACACTCCAGATAATCATTAAAAAGGGAAAGAAACGTTAGTGCGCAGTATTTTTCCCAACCGCTTTATATTTGATGCTGGGAGCCTATTGGCATATGCATCAGGGTATTGACTCTCTCCACTTTGTGTGCTGTCTGTTTTTGGCCAGGTGGGCAGCAGAATAGACTTCCAGTGCCAACAGGGTCACCTACTGCAGGGCTCCACCACCCGCCTCTGTCTGCCAGATCTCACCTGGACCGGCGTCCAGCCTAGCTGCATCCGTGAGTGCCTGTTCTTTCTCTCTCTCTCTCAGTGTCTTGATATCACTCTCCCTGTCTTTGTTTTTTTCACCTCCCCTCCTGGAATATTGTCGCTGTTTATCTGCATTGCTGGAAACTTATACAATAGCTTTTACATCCCCCCCTCTCCCGTGGTCGATTCACTTTATCCAGTCATAACCTTTGACCTCCCGGGAGATTGCAGCTCCAGCTTCAATCAAGCTGCCATCCCAGTCATTCTGAGAGTGAGGTGTTGACCGTGATTACTGTCATTGTGTTCCAGCTACCTGAACTGTCGAACAACACCAACCAGTGCACTGCAGTTTAGACCAGTCGCTTTGCCAAGCCAAGTGCTTTTCAAAGTTGTGATTATATTTATGGCCATTTTGGAGATTCTAGATTGTGGTGCTTTTTGAATTTCATTGTATTATTCAAGTGTTTCTACCATCTCCAGTTTCCCACCATTTGAACAAATAGGAAGAATGCATGTGCAGGAACAGGCCGTAAATGCAATGCAATACATATGTATGTAATGTTTATTGTATGAGCTTTAATACAGGAGGTGTAGCAAATCTAAAAACTGAAATAATTTCCAATCTTTGTCAAAAAATATTTCGAGTTTTACAATCCATTTTACAGTAAACCACAGCATAACAAATATTACAAGAAAAAACTGGTGTTATCATTGAAGGAGCATATTTTCTCATTTATATGTTCTAATTGGTTCCTTTCCAAAAGCTGACAGCAAAAACAAAGAATCCATAAAGCACTCCACACAAGACGTGTCACCGACAGCTCCTCCGCTCCAACTGTATCTTTAAACTGCTGACCCCGTCACTCACTAAGGAGGTTGTGCATCCCCTTGCTCCTTAATGGCATTTATTGCCTGCACTATGACATGTCCATTAAAATAAAAGAGCCGTCAATGTGATTTTAGGTCAACACAACTACAGGTTAATGCCCCAGCAACTCCCCAAACTGGCACTCACACATTTAGTTTTAACCAGAACATTTCTCTCTGGAAAGGATTTGACTGTCAGGGATATCTTCATGCTTTGGAAGGTGTAGACAGCATGTTACTATGATTAACACACTTTTTATTGGAACTTTTAGGTAAAAAGGAAAATGGTTAACAAAATGGAATGTATACCTCAAAACCATAAGATACACTTCTGAGCATTGAAATTAGGGGGCCCTTGTGTGCTTTGGGGGGGTTTTCTCTTTCCTTAAAGAGCAACTTGCAGGTTAGAACCCCCAGTGAATACATGTGTAGGAAAATGATGTATACACTAGATTTTCCAGTGACATCTGGCGTCGTTTTTGTAAGACATTTTTGCTTCCTCAGTCTCAGACCACCCGCGTGTGACATCACATGAGGGAGAGCGGCCGGTCTAACGTATTAATAAACATGGTTCACAATGCTAGTTTTGACACGGAAGAGGTTGAAAATGTATATTTGTATGCATATGACAGACCACAACCTTATAATTATGAGCCTGCTAGGCGTCCAAGAGACCAGCAGCAGCCAAGGATTAGAATAAATAACGGCCATCGGAGAGAAATTGAGCTGCGGTGTGAGGAGAATCAGTGGAGTTCTCCTCACACCACAGCTGTCTTGTGAGTGACCGCCGGCGTTAGCTACAGTTAATGTTAGCTAACGTCAGTCACATCACAACATTGTAAAGTTAGCTAAATCAGGCTATAAGTAACTAAAGTAGTATTGATGATATAGTAACGTTACTGGCAGGACTGTTGATACTGATCCATAACAGAAACGAATGTGCAAGTATCAGCCGTATCTCGCGTTACCTAATGCAACTCCACACTACGTCTTACGGTGCTGTGTACCGGAGGGGAGAGAGAGAGAGGAGCGAAGGGGAAGAGAGAGAGGAATGAAGGGGGAGAGAGGGAGAGAGAGAGCAGCGAAGGGAGGGAGAGAGATGTAATGTTTGATAGGCCTCAGCTGTGAAGAGTATGTGCTGCAGGGAGGTGGATGCACCTCGTACAACGCACCCAGGAACGAACGCTAGCTCCGGTACTTTTCCTGTTAGGGAAACTGTGGACTCGATGTCCTGACAGGCTGGAGTTTGTGCAACCTGCACAAACACCAGCTCACCATGATTAAAAATGGTGAAATGCAATGTAAAATTAGAACTTGGAATTCTACCGAGGCCAGCGTAGGCTACTTAGTGAGAAATGTTGAGGCTGCACATATGTAGACTCCGCGGTCTTAAAATCCCCACAATGCTTTGCGCACGAACCAATTTCCAAGTCTTGAGCAGAAATCGTGCTCCATTTAAGGCGGGGCCTCGCATATGACGCACACCTGTTAGCCTGTTCCACAATTCTTCATTTTCCGAGGCTAGGAAGGATTCTTGCCTCGCTTCTGAAGCAAGTGACTCGGAAGACATGTGCTACCAAGCAAGTGTCCTCGACATTGAGAAACACCCAAGGAGTCCGAGAAAGTTGCTCCCCCATGTGATGTAATATGACGCGTTTGACGTAAAAAAAAAACAGGTTTTAGTAGCAGAGCTCAAAACAGCTCCTTTCCCCTCTGATTTCCTGCCCTTATGTCTCGTAAAACATATCAAATCCTGCATTAACTTTTTTAATTGTAATTTTCAGGCAAGGTTAAGCATAAATCTAGTAAAAAAAAAAACCTGCAAGTTGCTCTTTAAGTGTGTTCTATAGGTTTTTGTGCAAGTACATTCTCTCCAAAGGCTTGAATCCCAAATGAACACCAGAGGCAGTTTCTCTCCCACACACTCACTGCATGACTCCTTTATTTACTTCTGTAACTCAATGACATCACTATGTAACACTTGTGAACCTGATATGTAAGGATAATAAGGGCCCTTTTACATTTTCTTATTCACTTTTTTTGTCAACAACCAGTTTGCGTGATTATCCTCAGAGGAAACCTAATGCATAATAATAATGTCATTAATATGTAAAAAATACATGATTCTACCGATCCTGATGGAAAGGTGTTATTAGTCACCTTGTCAGAAGCATCTTAGCATTTTACCATCGACATTACACAGACTCAAGCTAAGGTCAGGAGTCAATTGCTTGATTATGTAGCCCTGATTGACAATGGTTGATATTCAACGAGCCACATGCTTAAAAATGATAATTAGAATTGTAGTGTTAGGGTTAATGGATTCCACATTGTACATAGACTGATAACAAAGGAATGAAGAATGATGAACATTACATTAAGCTACTTGATTAGTTTGTAGACCTTGAGTGTTGTTTGTAACTTTGTCAACCAACTTGTACATGTATGGCTAATGAAACATTTTAGACTGTAGCTAAAACTTTGAAAAGCCAGTGCATCATTTCATTGTATTTCATGGTGGCTGGAAATACATTTACTCACGTCTAAGTGATACATTGCATCCCAGTGAATGGCCTCTGGATAGCTCCTGTCTACAACCTTTTTGGATTTGTATACAAAACATCCCACGAGCCACGTTCACTTTCACATTGAAAAAAATACAAAATAACAATTTGTTTAGCCTTTTTGTGTAACTATGATGTTGTAAAGCCACCCACTGAAATGGCAGTCTGACAAGTTGTTCACATTTCATTCAGAAGCTCCAGGTTTTGAGGCTTTGAATTCACTCACTCAGTTCACCACGTGCAGTTTCTTCCGTTGCTCTGCGTGTCCGTGCTGAGGCTGCATAGTTTCTGGTGCTGTACTCCGGCTCTGGGACATTGCTTGTGATGGATTGAAAAATGTATCGATTTTCCCCTGACCTTGTATCTCTCCAGATTCTATCAGTCCATACTTTGCTGTAAAAAATCTCAAATGTACTATGTTTTCTTTCTGAGGAAGCTCTAACCTTCAATTACACATAGACAAGTTAAGTTAAATAGAAATACTAATGGTGAGAACAGGTAAGTTGCAAACTGGCGAAAGTATTTTTCATCAAACATAATATTCCTTAAAGTGAAAAGTTATGAGCTAAGGTTTTGCCCTGTGACTTTGCAACTCATAAGTTAATTGAATGGTAAATGGTAGAAACAACATTTATAACGTACTGTAAATTCTGGGATCACAATGTTATCATAAAAGACTGTTAGAGTTTATTTTCCGGTGTATAAATATATCATTATTTCATATAAAATAACACGTCAAATAAATCATGTGACATTGTGTTAGTATGAACGTAGGCATTGAGCAGAATAATTAATAAAGGTGCAATGTTACATGGCATACCTTGTATTTCTAATTTATATACTTATGACTATATTTGATTATTTTGCACTTAAAAAAGTCTAGTTAAATCATTGAAGATCAAGAAACATTAACCCAAAGGTCATTCTAAATGTCTGCTTTAATATAAATATTTGTATTTATAATATTTGTAAATATTTGCCTGGCCGATAGTACATTGTGAGAGAGTGAGGTTATGTATATGTTTTGAGAATGAGTGCTTTTGTATGGGTCCGACACGCTGTGTTGACCCTCGGTCAAAACCGCCATAAATCCTCTAAAATACCTTTCTCTGGGATTAAATGGTCTTCTGTTACTGTGAAGCCACTTAAATGGATTTAAAAGTAAAGCCAACGAATCCTGTTCTGCTGATGGAAGCAGAAACCTGGAGGGATTATCAACAACAGATTTAATAGATGAAATGGCTGCAACTGAGAGCGTCACATCACTTGAGCCTATCATGTCACCTTTTATATCAGATTAATATTTTTGCTTGTACTGTAGGTATCGCAAATCCCCCCCCCCAAATAATTCCAAACCCACTCTGATGATTCAAAAAAGAGTGAAAATATATTGAAACTTCACAACATTGTTATGCTTGGTTGAGGTGGCAAATGTAGTTGTTCAATAAATACAAGATGTGATACAGTGCAATGGAAAGATATTTTAGTTAATAAATTATGAGGAACATCAAGCATGAGACTTCAAGGTCAACTGAAGTCTGTGCTCCACTGAAGAGATACACAATTGCGTCAGGTCAACGGTCTCCTCTCGCTCCATACAGATGTAACCTTCCTCACATTTACATGAAACAGCAGTAATACATTGTTTGGATCCAGTTTTCTAGGCTGGGACTCGGACGCTTGAATTTGATTATGTTCCTTGACTAAATGCTTTATTGGACAACCAACTTTTTCAGCTGACTTTTCAGGGCTTTAAGTGTATTTAATGAAACTAGCAAACTTCACAGCATTCTTTTATTGAAACCTTTATTGCAAAGTCTTATCAGCCACTTCTAATTTTCAAGAATACATCACGTTTTACATCAAGGCTCACAAACATGCTTGGAATAAACTGCTAGTCCTTTGTCCTCCTGCTGTTGCTGGCCATCCTCCTAGACTGGAACATACATCCATCAGCAGGACTGTCTCTGTGTGTCTGCCTCTATCTGTCTCCTTCTGTCTCTGTCCCTAACTAATGCACTCAGTCTCTATCAGAGATACCAACTTCGTACTGTGAACAATACACAGTGCGAGTGTCTTTTGAGGCCTCGTGTTATCTCAGGAGCAAAGCCTGCTGGGCTGTTTGAAGTGTACATAAACATGGCACTGAGATGCGTCTTTGATAAAACAACTCCTCGGCCTTGGAAGTGTCTTCAGTATTCACTTGTAGAGTGTCTCCAACCACCCTGGACATTTGCTGACAGTTTGTCATTTTAAATGGGTTACATGGATTTGTGCTCAAGCGGTTCATTTAATTATGTATGTTCTTATGTATTTAAGTCTCCACACTTTATATCTACAACTTACAGTATCAAGCTGTTTTCTCTCTATTGCAGTGTAAATAGATACCCATTATATATCCTACAGGCAGATAATAAACTCGGTCACACAGAGAGACTTATACAGCTTTTATGCTTTTTCCATTCATTTTTTCTCTAAGGAAACTTAATTGTTATAGCCTGTGTTAAGGCTGCTCGATTATGGCAAAAATCCTAATCTTGATTATTTGGGTCAATAATTGATATCACGATTATTAAAAACGATTATCTATTTACTTTGAAAACATCCATTTATTGAAAAATAAATTGAACAGAATGTTTTTAACAGTTGATTACCCTGAACTATAATTCAATGGA
Source organism: Pseudochaenichthys georgianus (assembly GCF_902827115.2). NCBI lineage: Eukaryota > Metazoa > Chordata > Actinopteri > Perciformes > Channichthyidae > Pseudochaenichthys > Pseudochaenichthys georgianus. Next base: position 19,007,827 of record NC_047518.2, read on the forward strand.
AAAACCAATAAAAATGTTTTCTTTAAATAATAATAATAACAATTTTTTTTTTTTAAATCGTTTTATTTCGAGTATGTTGTTTTCATAATCTTTGCAAGCCAAAATCGTAATTGCGATTAAAATAGGATTAATTGAGCAACCCTAGCCTGTTTAGCTGAATGCAGTATATGAGGAATAGGAGCGTTATCCTCATCGAATTTAGCCTACATTTTCACCTTGCACCTGTTTTACAATCTAGTACCCTATCCCTATCAAACGTCAACAAAATGAATATCCATCAAGAGGAGTTTCCTGTAGTCTCCTCATCTTTCATAAAGCCCAGAAACGTTCATCCTTTCTTCATCCTAATGCAACTAATGTCTTTAAGACGCCACTTGAGCCCATTTGGTGCTGGGACTCATTCCCAGCTGCCTCCCATGTGACAGCTGGCAACGTGTTCTTTCACTCACAAGCTTCACAGTTATTTAGCTATTTTCACATTATTGTTGAGCCTGAATGATCATCTCCTCAGTGTTTTGGTGGTGCAGTGTGATTTTGATAATTTTTTTGTTTTTTAAAGAGTTTGTTTGGCAACACAGCAATAACAGCTTTTGTCCCTAGCTTCTGATTCAGCGAAAGCTTGTGAACTAAGCTTTTCAAGTCATTCCTGAATCAGCACAACACTAGCTTCTTGCTTTGTGAAACAGGATAATTAAACAAGCTAACAAATGCACCGACAGCAATGTGAAAACGGACTTGCAGTTTAAAAAACTTGAGACACAATACAACATATATTTATATTCAAGTGGCTGTTTGTTGTTTTCCGATTAGCTTTTCGGGGTAACACCTGTCCGACTCCCAGGACATAGGCGGCTCTCATAAGCCCCCTATTAGCAACTTATTCCAGTCGGCATTCTTCTTCCTTTCCAGTGTCCTCAAGTGTCTGTGACCTTGCAACCCATTTGCACATTCTTGTAATGAAAAACATTCTCGCAAGATATCCTTCTCTTCAGCACTGTTTTGCAAGGACACATATACGCTTAGTCTTGTATGGTATCAACCGGGAAAGTTTTGATTGGTTCAATAAACACAAAAACACTAAATATGTTTTCAAACTATTGCGGAATGATTCTACCAGACCTTACTGTTGTACTGGCACCTTGTGTTTTGCAATCCAATGCTATGGTGAAATTAATCATAGGATTGACACATGAATTATTTTAACATAACTAAAGCCCACTACATGTTCCAGGCTAATTGCGTCTAAATGTAGGCATTGTATCTCCCAAGATAGTGTGTCCACATTCATAATAGAATATAAATTAGACATATTAATGTATCAATATGTTCCCTAATAGCTCCCTAGTCTCAATTAAAATATAAAATGTGTGTGCTATCTTTTTTCCTAACCCTCCTATCTACAACAGCGAGTGCTAAATGATCTTCCTGTCTCTGTCTGTGCCCGTCTGTGTGTGCAGTCGTCTATGCTGTGTATGAATTGTATTGGGCTTCATTTGTATGTGTGTGTACCAACGTGTCTGCCCTCTGCTTGCTCTCCAGCACACTCCTGCAAGCAGCCGCGGAGCCCGGCCAACGCTGACGTTGTGGGTCTAGACCTGCCCTCCTACGGGTACACCCTGGTGTACTCCTGTCAGCCGGGTTACTTCCTCTCCGGGGGTTCAGAGCACAGAGTCTGCCGCTCTGACAGCAGCTGGACTGGCAAGGTGCCTGTGTGCAGAGGTACGCTGTTGGCAGGGGTCTGCGGGGGCAGGTGATGGAGAACGAGTTCAAATGAGGGGAAGATTTAACATTTCTACAAAAGTGTCGGGTTTTTAGGATTTGGCGCTTCGTATCTCAATATCCACTTTGTGACATTTGCATTCATGTTCACTGATAGTTGAGACAAATAAGACACTAATCAAATGTTTTAGTTTCTGTGATGTTTTCTCAGTAAAGCTACTGTGTCACTGTACTGTCAGCTAATTAGAGTCTGCATCTTAAGTTTATTTTTTAACATGAAGCGTCAACAGGGTGGTGATTTATATATGTTTGTGTAAACTGAGCAAAAGTCCCAGAGTTGTTAACAAATTGAGGAAGAGTTTAAAGTAGTCGGCATGTTATGGTTGTTTACTTTTCCAACATCCTCCTGCAGTTCAGCCCAGCTGTGTTCGTTTTTGTGACTTACATACTTACGTTCCTCTGCAGTCGGATCCAAATCACAAGAGAAAACTGTCAAACCCGTAATGGGAATACCAAGCCCAAAAATAAATGGTGAGTTTTGAATTTCACAAGCTGTTGAACTGGTAGCTACAGAAATCTGCGGCACTGAACAAAATGTATCACCGTACACAGTATGTGTGTATCTGTATCAGAATCATAAAGGTTACACTTACTTTTCAGCTTCTAGTTTTTAGTGCTGTTCCTCAAAGTCAGCGTTCATTTCAGTGGAGATCAATAATTAATATAATAGAAAAAATGCATTAAACAGTATACAATGTTTGCATCATGACCATAACATGTGATATTACTGCTCGTGTGCAATTTGTAGCTCTTTCTAAGTGATTCAATCACTTGTACAAAAACATCATTAAATACAAATGAGTACTATAGTGTAACATATTACCAAGTTGTACATATGTGCATTACAGAATACCTACAATGTAATACATATTAGAAATGTATTAGGAACCTCATTTGCACACAAATGTAACTTCTTGCAGATTATTGCATTATTCATGTGACCGTTAACATTATATTTATTATGTAAATATTAATTTATAGCACCTAATCTGCCCTGAGTGTTATTTAAAATGTAATTGCATAAAGAAAGAATAAGAACTTAAGATAACTTTAATAGAAAATAAGAAATGACTACAATTGACCAGCTTTATTGTTTAGGAAACCTCCATAAAAATGAAATCCGACACCGACCTTTAAGCCAGGTTTCAACTTTGCCATTTATGTTTCATTATTTTTTCAACCTGCAATACTAAATGCAATTACACCAGCATTACCTATACTTTGATATTTGAACAAAGATGGACATAGTAATAAACATGTCGTGCTAAACATGGGCATGTTAGTACGGTGGCCCTGAAGTGCAAGACACCACAGCATTTCACAAAACACCACAGCATTTCACAAAACACCACAGCATTTCACATTGGACGGAAAGGGTATTCCTTTAGGGAGAACACTTCTTGTTTGTGATTGGACAGAGCCAGCCAGAGAAGCACTGCTGTGATTGGTTGTTTTTGCTGCCAGTCAATAAATGACGCTTCGTGATTAGCCCAACACATCAGCCGTTAGCTGTTAGCACACACTCAGAGCTCACAGCTCCTCATATCTGTTCAGAAACTGGACAAAAGTTAAACATGTACAAACCACAGACTGTCTATGTCATGGTGAATACAGTCGCTGCTTTATTTATGTCTGTATGACGTTGTTGTGAGCGTGGACGGAGCAGCTACAGGTTAGTTCAGCCTGATGGATCCGATTCCGATAGGATTTACATGGAGATACGGCCCGCCCCCTCTCCAGCGTCTTGTTTGAATGACAGGAGTAAATACAGAATGAATGCTTTATTAACTCATGGTTTTTAAGGGGCTTATCTCCATGTAAATACTATGGTAGACCACCCAATATTCGCATTGCTCTAATCGCTCGAGTTTCACCGCGGCTGTCAGCTGTGTTTGCTCCTGTCAATGCTGTCATTCAAACAAGAGGCGCTGGAGAGGGGACGGGGCGTATCTCCATGTAAATCCTACACCAAAATGAACATATTTGACCGTGATTTAATTGTAATACACGTTTCAAAGTGATGCCGAAGTAACTACATACTGATAGCAGTTAGTAAAAACCATGAATTAACGCTTTGACAAGTCTGCAGACAAGACGGCAGGCGAAAAGCTTTTAAAATGCGTGTTTTCTGAATCGGATTCATCAGGCTAAACTAACCTGTAGCTGCTCCGTCCACACTCACAACAACATCATACAGACATAAATAAAGCAGCGACTGTATTCGCCATGACATAGACAGTCTGTGGTTTGTACATGTTTAACTTTTGTCCAGTTTCTGAACAGATAGGAGCTGTGAGATCTGAGTGTGTGCTAACGGCTGATGTGTTGGGACCATACGTTGTGGGACCATGGTTGGGACATATTTCGCTGTCGGGTGTTGACCAATCACGAAGCGTCATTTCTTGACTGGCAGCAAAAACAACCAATCACAGCAGTGCTTCTCTGGCTGGCTCTGTCCAATCACAAACAAGAAGTGTTCTCCCTAAAGGAATACCCTCTCCGTCCAATGTGAAATGCTGTGGTGTTTTGTGAAATGCTGTGGTGTTTTGTGAAATGCTGTGGTGTCTTACACTTCAGGGCCACCGTATGTTAGCATTGTCATTATGAGCATGTCAACATGCTGGCATTTGCTTTGGCATTTAGCTCAAAGCATTGCTGTACCAAAGCATTACATCGCAGAGCCGGCGTGGTCCTGGACTCTTTGTCTGTTTCTGTTAAGATAGTCAAAACCCACACACACAAGTGAGAGATATTACTTTGGTATAAGTCTTATCCTTGAGACCAACAGGTTTAAGTATTCAGCTAAAGGTCAAAGCAAACTATTCAAATGTACGGAGGAAGGTGAAACTGTACTCTGAAAGAATATGCAGGCCGCTTTTAGCAACGTATAGATTTACATCTCACTTAATCAGTTTCATACAAAGTAATACACTGTTGGCAAATTCAGTTGTTACAAAAATGTGATACACGACATCTAAGTACCACTTAACCTTAACTGCTTTTTGTGCCAGCCATAATTATTCAGACATATTATGAGGTTTGGTTAATGCCGTTAATGACAAGCAGTCGTATAATTGATTCATAGCTTCCTACGGAATATATTACCAGTAGATAATGACAGTGGTGTGAAACTTCTATTATAAAGTTAATCAATGCAAAACAATTTCCCAGAATCCAGAGTTATCTTCTCCTGAATGCATTTAATTATCATTAATTGAGATTGCCATCGCATATAAGAAACAATGATATAACTCAAACTGAGTGAAAAGACTTTTATCAGCTGTTTGATCCCACTACATATCTAATTACCATTTTGCAGCGTGGGTGCACGTGTACAGCCTGCATTGAAAACACAATATTCATTTATAAATAAGATGAACAGAGATGTAATGAGAGTGATTTTGATACCATATGTAATGGTATTATATATTACAGTTATTTAATGCCATTATTTAATGATGTTTTTCTTTCCTGAAGTTCCCGATGATGTCTTTGCCCCTGATTTCGTGTGGAAGGGTTCCTATGACTACAAAGGCCAGAAACAGCCGATGACTCTGACAGTCACAAGCTTTAATGCCACAATGGGGAAAGTCAATGTAACTTTGACTGACAGTAGCATGGAGTTTCTGCTCTCTGGTGAGTCATCAATAAATCATCTGTCTTCTACTTCCTCCTCTCTCTACCTCCGTGTGTCCCTTCCATTTATTTTGAGGCTGCCTCATGTCAATCAGTCAATCACCAAATGATCTCATGCATGAGAGTGGAAATTAACTATTGGCTCTAAAGGCAGATGTTTTAGTCTGCCGGCTCCTGTCCTCCCTCTTCCCTTGCTGTTCTCTTTTCTCACTGCTCACTGGTATCTCTTTATTCGCATCATTTCTCATGTTGCCTCCTGCCCTCTACCTCTTAGGAATGTACAAGCGCCAGGAGGCCCGGCTAATGCTCCTGCTGTACCAGATGAGAGCGCTGGCCCACAGCTCCTTGAGCAGGATTACTGATGAGACCTGGGCAATGGACGGATTTGTGAGTATACACAGGCATTTGATGCAGCTGGCGAGTGATCTTTCAAAAATAACCAAGAGCTGTGACTGTCTTTTTTCTTATATTATTTAATATTTCTTTCTTGTTCAGTCTGACAGACAGAAATAGTACATGCAATGGGGCAGTAACTGCTTGGGAGCCAAACATGAGCCTTTTCTCGCACTGAATCACTCCAATGTTTTATTAATTTGGGTTTCTCATCCTACTTACACTGCCAACACAAAAAAAGAAATCACAATACATGAGAAGAAACTGTGACGACAAGCGGAGGAGTCATTTCCTGGCTTATTGTTTGTTTTTGTTTACATATTTCTGGCTGTACATCAGATGCACCAGTGGCTCTGCTTAAGCCATTTCCATATTCCCGCTTGACTATTTGCTAAATAAACTCAGACACCTGATATCTAAGGGACGTGGAAGAACTGCTGTACAATTTCAGATGGTGGATTTGAAGTTCCTCATCTAAAATAATCTTCAAGGTCCACTTTATCAGAGCGGGTGGCAGCTGCCAAGCTATTGATAGCACACCGCACAGCTTCTAAAGCAGGGTTTAGAAGAACAAAGACGGAGTGTGTTGAATGTCATACTAACTACAGTATCCTGAATGTTGTTTTAGATGTGGCGTGAATAGATACAACAATATCGAAGTGCCAACAACATCGGATTTTAGTAATGCAGTTGAAACAAAACAGGCAGGTTTCTCAAGCTTTGTGTTGTTTATTTGTTATCTTCTAGGTTTCAGCTGAGCCTGAGGGTGGCAGCTATGTGTTCCAAGGCTTCATACAGGGCAAAGACTACGGACAGTTTGGACTACAGAGACTGGGTAGGTGTCATTTCAAATACACTGTTGCCATTACCAATCGAATATGGAAGAAGAGTAAAGAAAATATTCTTGCATTTGTTGTGAATTATTTATGTTATAGCAGTTTTGACACTTGAAGGCTATTTGCAAATTCATCTGCTGAAGAGGAAAGTGTATACAGTAGATACTCATCTTAAATCTGAGTGTGACCCACACGTCCAAGCATGATTTGTGACACCACAAGAATTTGAGGTCGCGTTCACACCAGCCTTGTATAGTCCGGTTGAATCGAACCCTGGTGCGTTTAGCCGCTTGGTGCGGTTCGTTTGGGTCGGTGTGAACGCAGTCCGAGACCTCTGAAGTGAACTAAACAACCGGACTCTGGGCCGCTAAAAGAGGTGGTCTCGGACCGCTTGCTAGTGACCTCTGGAGCGGTTCATCGCTGGTGTGAACGCAGTCCGCACCAAAACATAGGAAGCGTAGTAGGCCTATATATGTGTCACAAGAACGCGGATGTCTTCAAAATCGTTTGTGGAAGAGTGAAGCAGAATGAAGTGTTGAACAGTGTCGTGTAAATTAAAAACAACTGTCAAAACTATACATAAAAGTCAGAGCCACCTGTCGTCGGTGAAACCCCCTCCTTACTGCCGACCGTCTCATTATATGTGTTATAATGTTTGTTATCGCACGTTGTCTGATTATATAATCGCATGCGCCGTCTGCTAAAGTCCATTGATATGCTCTCCAGATTAACAACAGCGTGAAAATAACCTGTGCAATCTGATATTGACCATCCATTTGTTTTTGAAAACTGTTCAACTGGATTTGTATTCTTGACTTCAGAGTTTATCTTCAGCATAAACGTTTTCTTTTTATAATAAGCAAAGCTAGATTGCAGTTATAGAGAGGGCCACTGCCGAGTCATGCCATTCAAATGATGGCACCATTTGTCTGCAGTATTTCATAGACCCCTCCCCCTCACAGCAATATGACAGAAGCTGCCACACATTGTGTGAAAGCTTGGTTCTGTGTGACCACAGTCTGCACATATACTGTGAGTGAGCAACACAAAGTCAAAGCCCTTGCCTTGTGTCACAGGGGAGCATAAACACAACGTTCCCATGTGGTGATCTGTGCTCTTTAATGATCAACACAGTAAGCTTACATTGTAAACCAGCCTGTTAGAAAACCAATCTGCACATGTAGACTATTCAGGTTATTATGAAGTTATAAAAAGCGTTAAAAATGCAATCGCCTCATTCAAAGACGCTCTGATTGTCACTGGTGTTCCCACTGAGATGGGGTTTTCTTTGCTCCTTTTCTTTGGCATTATACAAGAACAAATATACAACAGAACACTGAAACCCTTAAGGTTTAAGAAAATGTGAGTTATATGGCTCACTCCAAGATTTGTAACCCCTCCTTTGCAAAAAAAAACTACTTCATTTCTGCTCTGGATTGACAGGATACATACTTTACATTTATAGTGTGTCAGCCACTGACATAGGCGCAAAGTGGATTATTCCCTTCCACATCTTCGTCCTTCATTATTTTGTGTTCAACATTCATGTTGTCATCATCTCTTCAACAAGATTATCACAGTGATCGTTATCGGTAAGTTCATTATGCCTGGCGTCTTTATCAACGGGCTGCCACGTCTCCGACTTGTCATCACTGTGATCCTGTTCATCATCACCATCACCATCATCATTATTGTCACCAGCAGAAGATACGTAACTTTCTATTTTTCCATTGAGTTTCTCCAGTTTGTTGCATTTAATCATCTGAATATTTTGATGTTCTTCGTTAACATATTCTCTATTTTTCATATTATTTTTTTCTTCCAGGTTTGAGCGTGAGAGAGAATGTCACACTCGCTGACCCTGAAACCAGCGGCTCCACCAACAGCAGTTCTGTTGCTGTCGCTATCCTCGTGCCTTTCTTTGCCCTCATCTTCGCAGGCCTCGGATTCTATCTCTACAAACAGCGGTATGTACCCCAGTGTCTTCCATACTAGCTTATCCCATTAAATAGCTACTTTGTTCTGGATCTGTGCTATTCCCACATCAGAAAGAAAGTTCTAAATGTTCATGAGTCTGTGCCTCCTGTTGAGTTCAAAAGTTATTAAACAAACATTTGATGTTGGAAAGTTTTCAGAAACCCAGATTTAAGTAGGCATTTTCCCGGTTTGCAGCCAGAGGAAATGCAAGTCAAGATGAGGTAGATACTGCAAAACGGGTTCTCACTGGATACAGTAGCTTACTTGTGAGAGGCTTCAAAGCCTGATGCAATTTTAGTCAACATGTCACCGCCTTGCACAGCAGCGTACGTCAGGCAAGAGAACCACTTCTTCATTATGATAATGTACTGTATGGAGACGGGTACATTTGGTCCTTATTTACACATATCTCTTAAAACAGTACATCGACGCAGAGCCTGTATCGGGGCATTGGGTCTCCACTGACTGATCTTTTCAATAATAATTACCATTCAGCCTACTGCAGCTGTCCAAACCAAGATAATGGAGACATGTTTATTGGATTGGAAGGAAGAGAGATAATTAGGATACTGTCTCTGAACTAATATGCAACCTCCTTTGTCATTCCCTCAGGAAAACAGATAAAGCGCAGTACACAGGATGTTCTGTCCACGAGAACAACAATGGACAGGCAACTTTTGAGAATCCCATGTACAACACCAACACAAAAGCCGCTGAGGGGAAAGTTGTCCGCTTTGACCCGAATCTCAACACCATCTGCACCATGGTTTGATGTCTACAGAGTATGAGCGATGGACAGAAGGGGAGAGAGACACATAGAGGGAGAATACAACTTCTCCTTGTTTGCTTAACATTAATATATCGACATATTTATATTTTCCCTGTTTCTGATGGCATACAACAAAGACAGAGATTTGCTTCAGAAATATAAAGCACACTATCAGCAATGCTTGCGGCATTTGCAATCGATCATATACAAAAGGTAAAGAACTAAAGAAGAGAGGAAGAAGAGGTCCCACACCTCCCGGATCTTCCCGTAGCGCGGAGGAGAGAAGTGTTCTTTACACTCTGTGAGTGTTGGCTTTATGAAAAAAAGAGCCTCTGGCATATAGATAAAATAGAGTATTTTATGCTCTGTAGTATAAATATAGAGGTGTTACTTCACAATGCCAAATGAAAAATGAAATTCTTTCCTTACAAGAAAACAGCCCAAATCTCAACCCTTTTTGTTTTCTTGTCCTCGTCATTTATCCCAACTAGAGTTATTTCTTTCTTATGGAGGTAAGTAGCCTCTCACCTGTGAGTTGAACAATGTTGTCTTTAAATTCTATTTCCCAGGCAGTGAAGTGTGTGTGAGAGGAGATGAGGATGAAGAGAAGAAACTGCCTCTCTTTGAATAGCATGTGCCAATACACAATTAAGAGGTATAATGGACCATATAACTTTGAACAGACCTCTCTGTTCAAAGTTGTATGGTCCATTATACCTCTTAATTGGACGGTGCCTCCTACTGACAACATTTGTGGCCAGGGATTTAATTACCGAAGTGCAGTATCATTTTTTGGAGTGCGTTTGGGAATGCTAGGGCTTTGGTTGTTACAGTGCAGGGTCTCTGACAACAATAGAGTGCGTTTTGCCCACCAAAGATGTAGTAAACATTAGGGTTTATTATCACATTGTGTGCAATGAATTAGTTTTTGCCAGAAATGTTTGAGTATGAGATTACTGCACCTTTCAGTAAACGGCCCGTCCACACAGCGGCGTTGGAAGCTTCTGCCCATTCACTTTGAATGGGGTGACGTCAATTTTCGCCGAACTGCATTGTGGGAAGCAGAGCGGAGCTTTCCTGGTGTTTCAGGCTGCAAAAGTTGAGCAATGTTCAACTTTTGAAGCCTCGGCAGAAGCGTCAGCCAATCAAATCCCGTTTATGCTGGGATTGACATACCGCAGTTCATTTCCATATTCCAAAGAAAATGGAGGATAAATTAGTTATTGCGGTAGCAAATCACCCGGTTCTTTACGACCAGTTCCTATTTACTTACCGGGATACAAACCGGAGGAACCAGGCATGGAGGGAGGTGGCAGAGACGGTGGGTGAAACTGGTAGGTTTTCGCCTGTTTGGGGAGTTTATATCCAGTTTACTTCGTTTTTTTTGCTTTGTATGTCGGGGGCGGGAGATTCATGTGATTGGTTGTTGGTCGCGTTGCTCGCATAAAGTCCCCCAAGCTTCAGACACGCCCACCTCCAAGATTTTTCCAAAGGCGCTGTGTGGACGGGCCGTAATGGTCACGTAGGGTACATCCAGCTATTTAAGTTATGAAACTATTATTTTTTTTAATCATTTTCCAGTGTCCCAAATGAACCACATTTGATGTGAATAAACCCCAGCCTTGAACCTGTATACATCATGAATCTCAAAGTAGGAGTTCCTTGATTATTCTTTCAGGTTTTATAGAATGAAAAGTCGAGAACATACAGTGCACAGTTCCTAAAGCTTGCCATGTTTCACAGAAGTTTATTTAAGCCTGGATGTTGGTGAAAATAATACAAGTGCAAAGATGTGTCAGTGAGCACTCGGAGGCTGGGAGTGTATCTTGTTTTATGATGATAAAATATTTGACATGCAGTTGCCTTTCCTTAAAGTATTTCCAAGACATAGCAAGTCAACTTCCACATGATCTCTGATTTCTCATTAACAGAGCAGTGTTTGCGTTTCTATAATTCTTTTGGGAAACTGTGCCTTAGTCAGTTAATCCTCGATCCATACTCCTACTCTGAGATGATTGATGAATACACGGCCAGGGCCTATCGTATTGACACAAATGGTTACGTCCATGTCTTACTGACCCATCAGCTTCTGCCAACAAATGTACAGTATACATACAACAGTTTGCACACTTTACCAGGAGCCACCATCAGTATTGTACTACCATTCAACTACCACGTATGTTTTAAAAATAAAAAAATGAATTTGACACTGTCATCACATTCCTACATCATTGCAGTGCCTTGAATACTGTATGGGCATATGTTTTTAAGGGATACATAGCATTTGCATTAGTAAAACTGTACATGAGTGTAATTAATCTGCACAGTTTGCAATGATTTAGCTGAGTGATGTCAGCTCTGAGGTTTATCGAAGAATAGGTTTCTCTGAAAAGCAGAACATAGTTTCATACCTGTGCATGTTGGCAAAAAGTGATCCAGTATAGCAATTGCTGCTACATGTATAGTACTTTGTATCACTATGTTGATTCCTGTCATTGCTGTTACATTTTGTACATTTATACAGTTTTGATACGTTATGGCATTCTTTCGAAAGATGTCTTGTGTTATCGATATGTAATATATTTTGCGAGTTCATATTTCTTATGGATGAGAAAGAAATGCACCTAGTAAACACAGTACACTAAGTCAGTCCCACATCCGACTCTGGAGTAGAGTGGAATGCTTTTAAATGTATCACACAATTGTTATCCCATTCAAAAACCTGTGTATATGAATATGTACATATTACAAGTTTTGTAAAGAGATATATTTTTTATGCAAATAAAGCATTTGTAAGTTATTGAATATGTTGTGTAAAATTTCACTTGTAAATGTCATGTAAGATCAAAAAAATGTTTTGTATTTTTTCGTTATAAGCAATGTATAAATCCTTAATTTATATATAAAATAATGAAATGCTATGATGCTATGTTGCTATTCTCTTTATTAATAGAGATGTCGTAGCTTGGTCAGGTCTCGGATACAATACTCACAAAGAAAAAAATGTTGCCATGTTCTAAGCAGAGTGCTCTTATCATTCGGTCTGCTGCTTCTCTAAGTTGCGACTTTTGCAGATTTTTTTAATGAGTTCTACACTTGCTGACTTGCCTGGTCAGGACAAAATAAGCACTGATATTATCTTTGTCAAAGGGACACTGTAGATCTTTAAAAGGCTGCCTGTTGTTGCTAGGCATTGTGGTCAATAATCCTTGTTAACATGAACACCTTATGTGAGCAGAAATTCAGTCTCAACCTTAAGCATTTGAACAGAAGTGAAATGGTGGTATAATTCTACTTCCTATCGGCAGTCGAACTGCAGCATTGGCTACTCTGAGTCTGGTTTGTCTCATTTTACCTGCCTCTCTCTGTCAACATCAGCGGTTACACATAGCTGACATTTACTCCAGGAAAGCACAAAATGAACTGACATTTGAATGTACTTTGCATGTAATATGAATTCAGCATTTCTTTTACAACCTTTCAAAATGGGCAATTTTGATGGTTGAGCATTCATGGACTGTAGAGGTAGTGCTTCAAAGTCTATTATTATTTTCATTTATGAAATGAGCATCGAAGCGCTTGAGGGTAACATGAATTTGCTTTTGCAGAAACCTACCATGGATGAGATGGATCTCTGCGTGAAACTGTATATCTCCCAAAAACAACGGTTGTCTAAGAATAGTTGTGTAAAAGTTATTTAAAGTTCAATGTTCAAACGCATCAAACAAAGTATAGTGTCAGAAACCATAGAAAGGGGGAAATCTTTGGCCTCCGAACATCAATCTGAGAACGACTGGATTGAAATACAGTAGGTGGATAATTGCCACATACTTGATAACATGAAGAAGTGTCAGTTCGACAGAACATTATCTAATTGACTAAGATCAAGATAATTGCAGCAATCAAAGCAGAGATGTTCAGACGGTGAGTGTGACTGAGATCACAGAGCTCTCAATAGAGAACATTTGAAGAGGGCCCATAACAATCAAACAACATGCACATGACTGGCAGGAACACGTTTGATTTCAGACTCTGGTTAAGCATACACTTTAAAGTCTAATCCTGGGATTTGTGTATGGATTAGAAATATTTGCCCGAAGGATTTTTCATTGAAGTTACTCCGAAGCTTCATCAAGCAGATATTGATGATGTAATGAAAGCTGGTGCTATAGGCGGAGATGTCAAATAGACTCAGGGTGTGTGTTCGGAAAGGGTGTATGCACAGTGTGATTCAGTAATAGTAAGACATTACTAGACATTAAACATGGTTTTGACCCCGTGGTTGCTCTTAGAAGAGCATTGTAGGTAGACTGGAGTTCAGCAGCTGGCCTCTGCTGCACATTGTGGTATGTCATCTGACAAATGGCTCAACATCTAGTGACTGATAGGGTTGGGTACCAACATTTCGATTCCAACGGCATCATTTAGAAATGTGAATTTCGGTTCCACTTTTCGATGCCTGAGGAAATGTTTCTCGCCGCTCTGCGTAGCCTACTATATGACTGCGGCGAGGCGGGAAATGTAGCGTTGTACCTACACTTTCTACAGTGTAACCTGAGACCAGGGCCTGCCCGTTACACTGGCATTATAGATGGTTGCCTAGGGCGCCAGATCTGTGGAGGCGCTGCGCTGACAGCTCTGGGAGGGAAAGCAAATGTTTTGACTGTTGGTGCTCATCCTAATTTTCGGCCTTGATGTAACAACATTCATAATTAAGTAAATGTAACACCCTTTTTCACCCCGGTTACACGTTTCATTCGCCCTGTACGATGGGCGCTGCAAGTGATGAAAATGGGGGATGTTGGCTTATCTGGCACCCGCAGCTCACAGCCAAAGTGCGAGTGAGCGAGGGAGAAAGGGAGGGTGCACTGGAACCAGCGCTGTTGTTATTAGCATCTGGTGCTAGCTGCTCTAACGGAAGAATAATATGTTTCTACAATGATGTGGAGGAGAGTCCTCTCCAGTCAGACTGAGGCTGATAACTACAGCTCAGTGAGGTAAAGGACTCTGAGGGTTTAGATCGTTCACTTAGTCTAAGTTATCTCAGTGGGTCTCAAACGTTTTGATCACAATGTATGTAAACCCATATTTCCAAGGCACTCCTTTATAATTATTGGAATAAAACAGATTTGAAATCATTCCAATGTATACTGTAGGACAGTAAACCAGACATATCGTTTTAAACTGGAGAGATACAAAAATATGCATAAATAAAATAGTAAAATAAGATATGAATGAACAACAAACATAAAATACGTTACGTGTATTTGTTATTGGCTATGGTAGGTTATTGGTTATGCTCACATACTTATTTAATTATTCAAATGTAAACCGATCTTTTTCATATGGGTGTTTATGTAGCCTACCCCCTAGATCTAGTCTCTAGTAATTCTGCTTAAAGTACACCAGATTGAAGCATTTTGCTTTAAAATGTTCAAACATTTCTTCTTGGTATGCCTGAGAAGGCAGATATGCTTGTTTTTCTCAACAAGAACTTAATCATTTTTTTTACCCTGCCCCTCAAAGAATCGGAATTGAGAACCGTTAAGAACCGGAATCGAGAAGTAGAATCGGAATCGTGGAAATTCAAACGATACCCAACCCTAGTGACTGAGCAGGTTTGTCCTGTTCATGGAGGCTTCTGATGGCGTGGGCATGTGCCTGTTGGAGAACAATTGCTTTGCGAGGTGCATGTGCGGATATAATGAAGGGATGTTCCCGGCTGCCTCTCATCTTCAGATACCCCGTGGCGTTCCTCCACTTTCATCAAGGAGCTGAATATGTGCCGTGAAATCACACCACACAGCATCGATAGCAAGTGTTATTAACACATTGGATGATAAATGGAAGCACTGGCAATTTTCTAACATAATATAATACGACAGGGATCTGAATGAGCATTGTTGATAGAGCCCTCTAACAGGTGGAATTTTGACTCCTCCTTTTATTGTCTTGTGTTTACCGAGAGAAACAGAAGTTGTGGTTTTCTTTCCTCACACATGTCAAACTCAAAGCATAATGAGTTGTATGTGCTTTCATGGATTTTCTAACTAGCATCTCTCGCTGCATATTTCAGTCCATCACTAATGAGCCATTTTAAGCCATTCTTCTATTATTGGCCAGGTTCTTTATACAGATGGTAAGCAGTTTAGAAAGGTAACCCCCAGTGGAAATATCCATTATTGACATTTGCATGCAGGTAAAAGTGAATATCATGTCATAAATAATCAGGATATTAAAAAAAAAAATCAATATTTTTAATTTTACTCGTTTCCATCTGTCGGGGTAATGAAATCAGAATCCATTCCGATCCAGCTGTTTTTAAGAGCACACATTCCTAAAGTTTCATGCACTAAGGAGCTGCATTTCTACTGCTCATAACAATGAAATCTATTTCTTAAAAAATAAACAGTGATTGAATATTCTAGAAATCTTTCTGAGGGCAGGACCTGGAAGAGTTATATAATTTAATATACTCTTTTTAATGTCAAAATGGATGAATAATGTAAATTCCTCCATAACCATTTCAGCAAAAATACATTTGTAATCAATATTTAAATCACATGGGCATTAAGAAATCGCTTAGAGGAGATCAGAGAAATCTCTGGACCGCAATAAGAATTGAATGATGTTAAACTGAGGTCAATGAGCCAACACTGTCATGAATGCAATTGAGTGTGTTTTAATGTGTGTTTAGGTGGGAGGAGCAGGATCACTGTTGTTAATACTGAGTACAAGGAGGATTTTGTTATGTCTTTAAAATGTTTGATTATCAGGCTTTTCTCATCCGAGCATCATCTCAAATCTGACATGATGTTGCTTTTTTGTAAACCTCCCAGCAAGCGAGACCTCAGAGAGACTACGACATTACTGTTCCCAGTCAAGAAACACACAACTTCTTACATTTCTGTTATCATGTATTACACAAACAAGGTATACTATGTTAATAAGTGAACTTTAGAGGTGCTAGTCAGCAGATTTAGTTAGCATTGGACATTGGAGCCCAGGCTTAATATAAACTAAGATGATCAGTATCTGGCGGACAGACATGAAAGTAGTATCAATCTTCTCATATTTCTCTCTGCAAGAAAGCTAATAAGCGTATTTTCCACAAAATGTAGACGCATTCGTTTAATTTCTTCTGATTCTGGTAGATAACATTTGAAACGTTTCTGTCAATCTGTCCCTCCATCTTAAACTCACTGACTTCAGTTAACTGGTTTGTGTGTTTGTTTCGTTTTCTCTGTCAGTGTTTAAAAATACATAAAGATGATAATAATAATAGATGTGTCCGTTATCTATGTGGATGTCAGGCAGTCCTGTCTGAATGGCATTTTAATTGGTTGTCTGCGTCAACCATTGCATTTCAACCTCATCACTGACATTTAGTCAAACACTGTACTTGACAACTATGAGTATCCTTTTTTTATAGTGCCTCGAACACATATTGACAATTTACATGATCTCTCTCTCTCTATAATGAAGACACGGAGAAGTCGACAGCTCTAGAAAAAAGGCCTGTAAGATAATAATACATATAATATTCACATTATATAACCCAAAGTAAACAACATGAGAACAAAACACCTGGGAGAGGAATTACAAGAGGCAGCCTTGAGCCAGGTCAATATGACCTTGTAATTATGTACATACACAGCGTTAACAGTGGAGCTGTTCTCGACATTTTACAATTGCTCTTAGGGTGTCCAATTTAAAAGCCGTCTTCCACAATTAATTATGGACATTTTCTAAATTAGCTTCTAATTCCTTGCGACACACTCTTGAAGAAAGCAGATTCAGTGTGATCTGAAATAAGCGACTGTACACAACAGACTTCTTTCTTGTTCTTTTAAAAAAAAAAAGCTTTTGTCCAGCCAATCGCATCTGTCACATGCGTCATTCCTCACAGCAAAAAAAAGATCACTTCTCCCACAAAGCAAATCCTTTACACATCAAATTAAAGCTGATACTCGCTGTATGGAGAATGAGCCTTAGAACCACATGAGTGCGGTTTTAAAAACACACGGCAATCTTATTGTAATTTCATCAGCTCTCAAAGCTCACGACAGTCATAAAAAACTCCTACGCTCCCCCTGAGGAAAATCCAGGGAATAGAAACCCCACAACAGAACAGAGCAGCATGCTTTTGATCACTCTGGTTTGTGAGTGAGTAATCGGGCTCCATAATTGAAATAGCACATATAAAATATTTTATTCAGGGGACCAGAACTAGCGAACAGCCTTTCTGCACCTCATTTGTTATGTTGGACTTCTTATTATAAAGACATATCTCACTGGCCTTTGTGGAAGTGGTATTTATAGGCAGTTCAAATAGAAGCACTTTGGAAATATACCTTTTTATTTGCATATAATATTTCTTGCTGTTAAGCGCAACATTTTTACTGTATACATAAACCTACAGTTAGTATTTCAATGGTGCGAGCATCACAACCAACAAATCAGACTAAACCTTGATTCACTCTGCTGTTTTGTCAGTTTCTGTCTCATATTCATGATCACAAACAAATGGTTACCTGTTTTAAATAATCACATAATATGCCCCTTAGATTCCACCTACGCAAAGTACCTGGCACACAAGGACACACTTTGAAAAAAGATGGCCACTCATCAGACTACTTGTGAGAGGCACAGGCGTGAGAGATCTGCGGCTATGAGCCATGAATTAATGTGACATTTCATCTTGTCAATGAATTTGGGCATGATGTACAACCTATCAGTTAAGGACTGTGTTATAAATCAGAGGACGTTGACATTTTGGATTTGTTATCGTGCATGCTCAGCAGGAAGTGGAACTCATTCTTGCATAAAACTGAAGAGGAGGGAAAAGTGTGCCACATAAGATGCTATCAAAGCATATGATTGAGCACATTTTGTCCTGCGAGGAATAATCACATGGCTTTTTACTGATGTTAATGTGACAGAGTGGAGCCTGCAGCACCCTCTGAAAGGGGACGGCTTAAGTCGTCTATTACACAGTGAGAACATGCAGGAAACGTGTGCCTGTGCATGTCTACTAAGCAGCAAGTCTAATCACAGGTTTATTTATATATTTTTTCTTTCTTTAGCCCCATTCAGTATGTTGGTGACTAACTGTGAATTTCACTTCAACTCAGTGGGAGATGAAGCACTTGATGTGCTGTAGTTATAATGGGTAATGCCACATTTTCATCTCAAGGATCATGTGTGTGTGTGTGTGTGTGTGTGTGTGTGTGTGTGTGTGTGTGTGTGTGTGTGTGTGTGTGTGTGTGTGTGTGTGTGTGTGTGTGTGTGTGTGTGTGTGTGTGTGTGTGTGTGTGTGTGTGTGTGTGTGTGTGTGTGTGTGTGTGTGTGTGTGTGTGTGTGTGTGTGTGTGTGCCTCTTCAGTCATCTCCTTGGACTGCTCCTCCACCTGCTGGATGACCTCGTAGCGGGTGCAGCGGTAGTTTGCACTTAATCCATTTTGTGGTGCTGTTTTCTCTGCTGTGTGTGTGTGTGTGTGTGTGTGTGTGTGTGTGTGTGTGTGTGTGTGTGTGTGTGTGTGTGTGTGTGTGTGTGTGTGTGTGTGTGTGTGTGTGTGTGTGTGTGTGTGTGTGTGTGTGTGTGTGTGTGTGTGTGTGTGTGTGTGTGTGTGTGTGTGTGTGTGTGTGTGTGTGTGTGTTTTGGATGCCCTGCTGTTCAGACGAGGTTAAAATCACAAAGGCACAGATGCATTCTGGGATTCAAAAACACAATCTTATTTGTAGATAATTTGGCAGAATTATCTTCTTGAAGATGCATCCAAATCACTCGAGTGATAATACAGACTTGGGGCATTTTTCATTCAAGCTGTTTACTGTGCATAATGGCTGCATATTATCGCGCTGGTGTGCAACATAATGCATGAATTGTGGAGGCGGCTACATCCACATCAGATGTCAGAGACAGTTTGATGGATGACCAAAAATGTCCCTGCAGTCTGCTGCAACTTTTGTTTGTCTTTTTGTTCAATTATGTTAAAGCGTCTCTTTGGACCAGCGGAGCAGCATTGTTAGAACATGTGTTATCTCCTCCCAATCTAATTTCAAGTAGGGTGCCATCTATTGACTTGTGGCAGTCCTTCAAGTCCTAGACAAGGACATTGGACTCCTCTTGGCTTATAGTGTACATTTGTCACCTTCTGCTACACAATTAGCTAAGTTACATTTCCTTTTTTGTTTCTCAAAAGTCACAAATGAATCAGAGCTCACTGATTTGTAAAGTAAAGCATGATTGTTTTGGCTATGACTAACATTTGTCTGGTTATTGTCCTTTCCCTGTTCCTAAGCACGTGGCATCTGGCCACATCGTTTCCAGGAGTGAGAGGTCACTGCTGGGCTGTGTGCCATCGTCTCGCTTTGCACCATTTACTATTGATTCGCACCATTGAAGCCTTATAATGAAGGTCACTGGAAAATTATTTTTAAAGTCAATGTCATAATCGGTATCAAGTCTTTTTCTGCTGCTTTCCAATACAGCATCGTTTTTTTAATCTGCTTCTAAAACGTAACTTCAGCTAGATGTAAACTACTAGCACACAGAACCACGTTCTTTCAAGGAGTTGTCCCTAATTGTGGAACATGTGAAAAAAGCTGCAGAACAGGTACTGAGAAAGTGAAAATGTTCCATAATGCTGTATGTTTGAAAAGGATATTATACACCACAATGTACTAACTATGTACTTAGGTTATATAAATCCAGGCACAGATGTATAAAAATGTTTTTGGAGCTGCAATTAAGAACCCAGGTATGCAAAACAAGCCTTGTAATTACAGTCAGTGAGACATTTTCTTTCACAGCGCCTTTACAGATGCACATGGTGATGACATTCAATATGTGTATTTGGTTGATATCCTCTCATCACAATTCATAAGTGCTGCATTATAGTCTGACTGGAATATGAACATGCTGTTTTATTCCCTGTATCACCCTGGAGAAAGCGTATTGTAATCGGAGGTGGGGGTGGGGGGGGATCATCAAAGTTCCAAGGGCTGTTATCTAAAATATAGTCCAGTATTTTTCACTGGGAATCTGCAGACGTATCTGTTAGTACAAAAGAATAAGGAAGAGTTGTTCTGTAGCCTTCATCCTCTGCTCTGCTGCGACTGTTGTTGTCCTTTGTCATCAGTTTAATTACCCTTAGTCTCTTCATATGTCTGGATGATACCCTTCTATCTAATCAAACAAAATCTCATCAGCCTTCGGTGGAAGACAATACATGTAGGGTAAACCATGTACATGCCAAACACTATAGTCTGCAAGCTTGCCATGCAGTTAAATGTGTATATTTAGTATAACCTCAACCAAGGCGGTTAGGTTCAGTTTGTTTGTCTGTTTGTCAACAGGATACAAAAAGACACTGGCAAATGTAAATGAAACTTGGTGTAAGGGTGTAGCATGCTCCGAGGAAGAACTCATTATATTGTTGATGTCCTTGGCTGAGCTTTGCACTCTCTCTCCAAGTGCCCTTCCAGTTCCTGATTTTCAAACAAACATTTTGAATTGTTGGTTCATGACAAAAAAAATATTCATTTCTGAAAACATGGTTGACAATATCAATCCTCCCACATCTTGCTAATGTGTTTAGCCGCATATTGACCTTTCCTGTAACATCGGGCCAAAAATGTCAACACTGACATGTCATATGATTTATTTTCAATAAACATATGCACATTCATTTTTTACTAATATATACTCTATATCAGGAAGATCAAAGCGACTTATCCATGTTCAAGTTTCTCCGATAGGTATGTGTACATTAGTGTGTCAGTGGACAACAGGAATACATGTAACCCTATGATGTATTTGATATAACGTTGCATTTTCACAACTTGGAAACAATAAAAGGGAAAGTTAAGAAGAATCACTTTCAATGAAGGCATTGAGAGTTAAATTCACAAACTGTGTTTGGTGTACTCATACAAATGACAGTGATCTAGCAATATGATTATTATCAAACCAGGGCGAAAACTAAGAATAAAAAGGCAAATACAAAAATTTGACATGTGAAATCACCTAAACTGAAGTGAAACCATTGCTGACGATAATAAGATTGATGTTATTCGATTTCAGGGCCCTCATATCAATGGCTACGAGGTTTAGCAATAACACTTTATCCATAGGAAAACACAAGGTCTAACAGAGCAGTGATCATGTGTCCAAGTGCTGTTTAAAGCCCAGGATATTTTCCAATTTCCCTGCACAGGCTAAATGCAACAGATATTTTGTATTTAATCATAACATATTTTGAGTATGTTTATAAATGGTATGGTATTTAAGTTATACAATGTCCTTTATATAACTCTGACATGAGAACTGATCAATCATTTGAGACCGGGCCGTGTCATGTCATGAGAGCGGAGCGGCTGACATTTGTCCGCTGGACGGTGGCAGCAGCAGTTCCTCTTGCCAGGGCCGTATTCTACCAGCAGGGAAATGCCACTGTCAGTTATTGTTCTGTCCTTGTCATTGCTTATTTGAAATCCATTTTCTCTGTTGAATACATTCTGTTAGGGAAGAAAAGAGCCAATCTAAAATCATATCTGCCCATTTTTGATAGAGAGCATCTGACAGAAAAAGGCTACATGGCCTCTTCACAGATGAGACATCTGTCCTTGGGCTGCCGAATGTCTTTCACAATGCGTTCATTTTCTTTACACTAGCTTACAATTACCTTACTCCGCTTCCCTTGATCATCTGCCAGATTGGACTGGAGATGAGTCACGTCATGTAAGTTCGATCTATGTAGCACAATGTCACAAATCATGGTGTCGTCTCAGGAATCCATAAACGTTATAGTAACATTGATTTACTGAATATGGTCAGAAGAAGTGTGTCTGCTTTCCATACGTGATTAACAATGTACAGCACAAGCAAAGCGTTTGTTGTTACATTTATTCTCATACAGAATTAATAGTACTCTTGTCTGTCTTGCATGATGATGGGGAATTATAATGGGTTTTTTTGCACTTTCCTTAAAAGTTTATGTCTGCTCTTTACCACCCTTGTTGGTTCCATAGTGATTGACTTTACCAACTATCACATGTCAGGGAAATGAATTCAGAGTTTATTAATAATAATACATTTTATTTCTATAGTGCTTTTCTTGAACCCAAAGACGCTTTACATTTGGGAGGGAGGGTAGACAAACAAAACAAAACAAACAAAACAGAATTATTAGTTAGTTAGAATTATTATTAGCAGTTCATCCCATCATTCTTACTCAAGCCATTTGGTGACGCACTTTTCACATAAAATCTCAGCATGATCAGGACTGTCTGCAGCAGGAACGTGTAAGGAGGGGGAGACTTATTCCATCATGACGCTTGCTTCTAACCTGGAGGGATTTCATTGAGCCCCAGCCTATATTTGACCTGGCAGCATGCACCCAGCCTGTCAGACACGGCCATGGCTTTGAATAAACTTTACCTCAATCCTTTTATGGCATCATGACCCTCTCTGACTCAGCTTCAACATCCCAAAACTCAGCATCCTGATGTCGTGAGAAAAGTGAGCAGTCAGAATTTCCGATCCATCTGTGATAGTTGGATCAGTTTACAGAATATAATTAACTGGCTTAGCGTTAGCAAGGAAAATATGTTTTGTCATGTTTAGACAGAGAAAAGAAAATCAGACACAATCAGATGCTCGTTATATTGAGTCAACAGTCAGAAGCCTTACCAAAACACGTTTTACTGAAATTCAGTTAATTTATTCAGCTATTGAAACTATTTCATCTTTGAAAGCCACATCTCCAAGCATTTATATATTGATAAAAATAATTAGAGATGAATTAGAGGCTATATAGCGATGAAGACTTCAAATATGTCACACTGGTTTGGGTCGTAGTGTGTAAGACTGAATCATCTTAAAATAACTCCAAAACGTTATCTGTTGCCTGGGCTGTTGGAGTTGTATTTTTTAGCCTTGCAATGTGGATACAAATGCAATTATGGCTTTCATTAAAAGTGTGGCTGCTGTTATATTTTTCAGTTTTTGTTGGTAAAAGTAACACAATGGCATGAAAGCTTTTTCCAGCTAAATAAAAAGTTAATTTAATCCCTCAAAAGTAAAATGAGTCAGAGAAAAGTCAAAAGGAAAAGATTGCCTTAAGCCAATAGGCGCATTCACACCGCAGTACTTTTCCCACAAAGGTTCATGAGAACTTAGTTCATGAGAACTCTTTTGTCGCGTTCACACCAAAAAGAGTCGGTACTAAAATTAGTTCATGAGAACCTTTTCACCCCCTTTTCAGTCCCTGCTAGAGAACAGGGACTTTCGTGGGAGAAAAAGGTTCCTATGTCTGATTGGCTGGGCGGATTGCAAACCACGCCCCGTAAAACTCCCAAAAAGTTTTGTGAAGCCGCCATTTTATTATCCTCGCATTAGCATTATTAGCATTAGCCCAGCGCAGAAACGCAGAGAGACTAACTTATGGCAACACAAAATAAAACATGGAAGCGGTGGAGATGAGGAGGTGTTGGCGATTTACTCGGAAGGATTTACTCTTCTACTGAAGCCAGTCCCCAACTCCGGGGACTTCCGGCCGGATGAGAACTAAAGAGTTCTCATGAACTAAGTTCTCAAGAACCTTTGTGGGAAAAGTACTGCGGTGTGAATGCGCCTATTGGCCTTTGTACACTTCAGTGCTTCTCAAAGTGTGGTCCGCGGACCACTGGTGGTCCGTGAGTATATTGGTAAAATTTCCCATTTTAAATAAATTAATAAATTAAAGTTTTTCGCACTCTCGCCGGAATATCTCCGCAATGGAACGAGCTTAAGTTTCACTTTCGATTGCATGATATAGCCCAGATAAACACCTTCATCACACATGTTGCCACTTGTGTTTAGCATTTTCAGGCGATTTGTAAAAAACGATGTTTTTGGATATTTGTGGAGTTAGGTGGTCCGCGAGTGTTTTTTTATTGGTTAAGTGGTCCTTGGTATGAAAAAGTTTGAGAAACACTGCTGTAGACGATAGGCTATATGAGCATATTTTAAATTGTGAGTTGGCATCACTGTCTTCTCCGTATCACCTCTAACCTTCACTACAATAAGCTCTAAATTGGTTTAACAACAACCAGCTGAATACATTAGGTATGATTTGTAACCATTGTGAACAAGTTGTATTTCTACTTCCAACTGAAATTCTTGTTCATGGATGTCTCCCTATCAATATTCACAATGTTTTATTTCTGTAAGACAAGCAGCATACTCTTTTCCTCAGTTATCCCTCCTATTGTCTTCGTTCCACCCCCCCCCCCTTACTTTGGTGTTCGCGGTCAAATTTAACCGGTCCTGTTTTAACTGCTATTATATTAACACAAAAACCATTAATCATCACCAAATTGTATTTAACACCCTTTCAAACTGTAAATATTGTTTCAGACTACTCTGAAAAGGAAGGTTTCAGTCCAGCTGAATGTATTGCAAAAGATAATCACCTAGGGAGCACATTTTCTTGGCTAGCTAGTTCTGTCCATAGACAGTATGTAAAGACACCTTTCTTGCCAAATATTGTCCCTGGTGCTAATGTTGCTGTATTGTCTTCAGACTAACAAGCTGTGGCCATGCTCAGCTTCTGATTGTCTAGGGCGTGTATTTGAGGGAGGTCAATACCATGGCTCCATGCCACGATAACCTCTGCACAGTGTGGTTTAAAGTGGCTTCAGAATATCAAGAAGGCGGCTTCTTTATCCAAGATATTTAGTTTTTGACTTATTGTACAGTGGGAGGAAGTGTAGATTTGGCGTCCATCTAGAGTCTATGGTTCTGAGGTAGAATGTGAAGTGACCGCAGGTCCATGGCATTGTTACTTTGCTACATATAGCTTAACTAACAAATGTTAGGCAGTAAAAAAGATGCCATAATGCTTATATTTGTAGAAATGCCAGAGTTACACAAAGAAAACCACTATCATGATAAAGGCAGTCAAGCTGGCATGCGCAGCAACTGGTGCCTGGTTATGAAGTGATCGCTATGGCCTCAAAACAGTTTAGCTAATTAGCCTTGCGTTAAGGATTAGCTTGGCTGCTACAGCTAACTCATTCTAAACAGAGAACCAGTTTTGCAAGTAACCTAAAGTGATGTATAGATGTTGAACAAAAAGCATGAAATCTTTCAATTATGTGAGTCCTCCTATCTTTAACCTAAGTGTTTAATTTCATCTTCTGAATTAGGCTTCCAACTATTCAAAACTGAATCTGTCCGTTGATTTATTCCACAGATCGAAAATGACGTTGGATTAGACTACCTCATTTCTCTTTTAATATAGTTATATTGACTTAACTCTGGGCCAGTTGAATGAATGTGGTTTAGGTACGTCTGCAACAATGTAATATGATACTCAATAAATTCAGCTCCTCGTTCAATTAGTTTAGAAGAAGTTTCTGCAAGCTTCTTTATAATTCACTAATGGAGTTCTCCTTTTAGACACAACTAATCCAAACCTTGACACTCATAATAATAAATGTATTTCTCTGCTATAGTTGTGTAATAAATTAAATCAACAATGGATAATAGTCATTTATTCACTTAAATATGTCTATTGACTGCAGCTGTGCCTTTTGTATCGCACTAATTTGCAAAACAAGATCGTTCAAGTCATTGTCAAACCAATGCAAAGCTGATTTGGCCCTCATAGTAAGTCAACATTGTGTGTCAGTACTTTTAATTTCACTGTAGTAATATTCCTTGCTTGACACGGCTGGTCCAGCTGATATTAAGTGGAACTCTGTGCAGCCTGTCTCATTATTTAAAGTAACAAATGTGCTCCCAGTGTGTCGTACTCTCCCATCGCCATACACGCTGCTGAGATTCTACATTAGCAGCTTCAGGAGGGTTGTAAATTAGAAATGAAGATGCATGTAGTGACACAGACCTTCAGACCTGCACTGGGGCTCTCAGAGGCCCCACACAAACTACCATTTCAATTCTCCACATGTCCTTCTGTGGCCCGAGTGCATGCAGTGGAGAGAGCCTGGCATGATGGCTGCATCTCTGCTCCTCTAGTGACACCAGAGATCTCCCCGCTGCGATCCTCCCTGACGCCCCGAAGAGCATCGTAGCAGTCTGACAAAACAGAGCTGTCACAGTGAGTCTGCTCCGAGACAGGGAACAGACTCTCTCTCTCCATCCGTCCATCTATCTGGCTTTCCTCCATTCGCATTATTTTTCTTACTTACAGCTTTACTACTTTCCCTTCTTTATTTGCATCCATCATTTATTTATTTTACTTTTCTTCTCCTTTAATTTCTCCTGCCTGTCCTTTCCTATTCTTTATTTCATCATCATTTTCTTTCTACTTTCTTTCTTGCATCTTTGTTTTAATCTATCCACCCAGCCATTTTGTTTTCCTTTATTCCTTCCTTCCATACTTCCTTCCTTATAGAATTGGAGGGATGAAACCCTCTTGAATGGTCACACATGCAGAGCACACAGCACACACAGTGAAATGTGTTTAACCCATCCTACGACCAGGAGCAGTGGGCAGCTATTGTACAGCGCCAGCAGAGCAATGGGGGGTGGGGGGTTGTCCGGTGCCTTACCAGGAGGTGAACTGGGACCTCTCCAAGTAGCAGTCCACACTCCATATTTCGGTCTGTTCGGGGACTTGAACCGGCGACCCTATGGCTCCCAACCCCTACTGACTGAGCCACTGCCATCTATTGTCATTCCTCACTTCCTTCGTTCCATTGTTTTTCCTCCACTTTTTTTGACCGTTCTTTACTTTTCCTTTTTCTCTCTTCCCTTCCTTTTCCATCCTTCAGTCCATCTGTCCTATTGGCTGATTTGTGATATTGGCTTTATAAATAAAACATAAATGTTCCGACCATGGTGTGGTCACAGCTCTCTGCTCTGCACACATTGGGCTCCATGTGGCTCCAGCCTCATGTGCTGCTCATGTTTGGACAGCCAGAGACAATCAGATCAGAGTTAAATGTGGCCTCACACCAGGATCCACACTGATTGGTGCGTCAACACAGGCAGCAGTTGAACCGCCTGCTCAAATGTGACATTATTTGTTGTGCCAGCCATTCAAATCGCCCTAAGATCTCTGGAACAGGTGAGAGCATCAGATTTGAGCAGCCGGTGTAAATCCAGCCCGTGTTGACTGGCACACCTATCAGCAGAGAACAGTGAAAATGACTCAAAACGCTGTCTGTCCCTTCAAATATGATGTGGCAAGTATTTGTTGTATTTTTGTTTATTCATTTATTATTAATGTATTGCTGTCTAAACAGGAAAAACAATGTTTCCTTTAGTTTTAACAACATGACACATGCAGATGAGAGAAATGCAAGGATTTGATCCAGCAGTTACAATGAGGAGGCGGATGATTTAAGGGGGCTCTCTGGAGGATTTGGTTCCTGCTGGTTGGCTGGCGAGGTGGCAGCAAGAGACGGGGGAGAGTCACAACCAAATCACTGCAATTAGTAGCAGAAGCACAGGAGACTAGTGCCCCCCAGTGTTGGCTCGATATATATGATTAGTCTCTGTACACTGCGACGCGACCAGATTAAAAACTCTGAATCTCTGAATATTAAATGATTTTCTTTTGTTCTGTTCATTGATCCAGAGAATTTGGAATTTACTTTTTGGCACAAGTATACCTTGACAGCTCACCTTTAACTGCTGACACAATCATCTTTCAATCATTTGTATGTCCTCTGCAGTTTTGTTCTCTTTCAAATCAAAAACCCAGGCAGAGTTGCTGAGTGTTTGAACATGAGACAGAAGATCTATAAATCTCTTTGGATGCTCATCCGTAACATGAGAAGAGACTGGAATGCCATCTAGAGGTTAGCTAGCTGATTGTTATGTGCAGTCAGTGGTGGAAGAAGTACTAACACCACAATGTAGAAATGCTCCTCTACGAGGAAGATTCTGCATCTGGAATCCTACATATCGGTGTTTGGTGGTTCTTCACATACGGGTTGTGTTCCTCATAAGATTCACAGGATAAATCTGAGGGCTTGTGATACAAATGTGGGCGGGGATAACGTTCTGCTAAAAAAGTAAGTAAAATCTACAATATTCCCCTTTTGAAATCTAGAGAAATAAGCATTAAATGCAAACACTCAAGTAAAAAACCTGAACACTTGAGTGAATGCACTTATCTGTGGTATAATCGCTTAAAATATCACATGTAAATGTTTAATGTCATGTTTATTTTGTTGAGGTTCTTTTACATTAAAGTTAAATGGATTCACCCTGGGCTAGTTTCTCATTCATGGAGGAAGTATTCATTACACCCCTTTCAGAGGCAATTCTCCATGCAGAAGCACGAAGACTGTAGTGACCTACATTACTTCACGTATATTGGTGTACAGTATGTCTTCAGCTTTTCTTCCTCGCTGTGACTCAATACCGTTATGAAGGTCAGATTGATTGCGCCCATAATTCATCTGTCTCTGGCACTACATGCTTTACATGAGGCTGTTATCAGTGTTTATCCAAGAGGGACCAGGAACGTGAGCCCAGGAATCGATGTGCTGCATTTATATTTCTGTACAATACAGGATGACATGTTACAGGCTTATCACACATAGAGGGCTAATGACAGATCATTACAGGAAATAGAAACATACCTTGTGTGAAAGGCATCAGTATTAAGTATTTCTGAAGGCCTCTGTGTATCAGTATGGCTGAAGGAAAAAGGTAAAAATACGATTTCCTCTGACAAAATGCCAGCCTGGTTGGTTTAACGACATTTTAAGAACTTCATCTGAATATCCCATTGAGCCTAATGAGGGATACATCATTTCCCCTGAAGCTAAAGTCCTGTCTCTGGGAACCGACTGATAGCAGGTAGACTTTGCCCTGAAGGAACACTACACAACAGGAAGAGCAGCGGAGCAGAAGCCTGGCCGTCACAGCAGAGGTAAGGCACATTCGACAGGATTAGAGCTGTAATTACTTTATTTAAGTCAAACGGCACTTGATGGCTTGTTGTACAATTGTAAATGATGAGGGGTTGCCTACTTTCAAAGGTTCATCATATCTCAGAAATAATGTGAGGGCAATTCAGGCTATATCGCGAAACAAAGTCCACTTGATGTCATTTAAATATTTGAAAATATGTGTAATGTCCTCTTTGTTCTTCATATCACCAGTTTGAAATCGGGTTGAGCAAACTAAAAAACAAACTAGTAGTTTAAGGTGGCCGTTGTTTTATCACTGCCTCAGCCATTAATGACTAATACTACAGGAAGTGGACACTGTTACTGATTAAACCATAGTATGGCAGGTTTACATGAAGTGGAATCCGTAACACAGTTTCTTTACTACAGTCGTCAGTGTAGTCCAGGCTTTACTGAAGTTCCATATCATTGGGTAGTTAATTACAACGCCTTCTCTGTAATGACTAATGCAGCAGCAGGGACCTCAAAGGGAATGCGTCAGTGTTCAGTACAGCTAAGATAGGATCCCTGAGTTTACTGTCTGTGTGTCCTTCTTGATGACCGGATTTCCTTTGAGAGCAATTAACCACAACCTATTTAGCTTTTAAATATACATACAACTCAATTAAATGTAGGCTTAAGGCCATACTTATGGATGTTAGTCATGGATGGCTCTCGTGTTTGTGTGATGCATCATTTCGTAATTACCCAGTTATTTGTTCCACACTGACATTGCTCCCTTTGCCAATGTAACATCCCTGAAGAAAGTGTTGACGATGTTCAAAAGGATGCTTTTTATGGTGTCTCCCATGACCTTTACTGAAGTCTGACATTTCTTCTGTCACTTTTGTTCCAAAATTGATGAAAAGATCTGCTTACTTTTGGTGGAATGGAGAGTAAAGACGGCAGCAACGGTGGGTATGGACCGCAACCCCCTCCGTACAACCCTTACGACCATGGGCAGAGTCCTTACACAGGGACAAACTATCAGGTTAGCAGCAATATTACATACTATATTACATTTTGAGAATGTAAGCAATATTTTCATTCATTGTGTATTTAATATCCAATTTCTAGGATTGCATGAGCCAAAATCAAGAGCAAAGCAAATGTCTAAAAGCACTTTTGTTTACGTACAGATGATGGATTTCCTTTCCCGATCCACATTTACATTATTTCATGAATTTGTTCCAATGTAGAAGTGTTGCTTGAACTGCCCTGTGTTGTTGTTGTTGTTGTTGTTGTTGTTGTTGTTGGCTTGGACATGTCAGGTGGGGAATGGGAATGTTGCAGTGGTCTCCCCTCCTGGCCCCTACGATAACTCGGTCCATCCTGAGGGCCTGGCGCCAGATGGAGGCGAGCAGCAGTACGGTCAAGCTCCACCTGGCTACAGCCAGGGCTTAGAGGATAGCAGCTTCAGTGACGCCGCCATACGAAGAGGTGAGGGATGGGCAGGGGGAGGGACAGAAAGCAAGGGAAGCCAATATGTTTTAGTTTGCATGGTCAGAGCTGATGAAGGGAATATGTACTCCCTAATTTGCTTTGCAGTGTTTTCTAAAATTGAATAACGTTTTCTGCCTCAGCTCCTCACCTCACACACACCACAAATCATCTTAAGTGAGAGGTTGAGATGTTGGAAAACAGAAGCTTTACTCCATAAACACTTACCTGGTTCTTTAATGTTGGTGTTGTGCATCTGTCTGTCTCTCTTTTCTTCCTGAACAGGTTTCATAAGGAAAGTCTACTTGACCTTGATGCTTCAGCTGCTGGTGACTGTCGGGATCATCTGTGCCTTTCTTTACTGGTGCGAGACACACTTTGACACAAGGGTCTTACTCCCCAAAAAAAGATGTCAGAAACCTATCCATCATTCAACGTTGGGCACAGTCTGTCAGAGCAGCCAACTTCACACAGCAGCACGACTACGATAGTTGTCCCTATCGACCCAGCGCTGCTCAAATCACCATAAATATGTGAGGTTAGACTAGATGGTAGAGCATAAAAGGGCATTTCTGCCACCTAATATTTTAGCTTGCAGTAGTTTGAAAGCTTTATAGGTTTTGTATAATAGATGTGGTAGAACGCTACGACAGTAATATCTTTTCATAAATTGTGTTCAGCTCCCATGTGCACAATGCTGTGTCCTCTGTTAATATTTAATACAATCATTGTACTGCCTCTATCAAATAAATGGCGCCTCTATTAAACACTCCCCTCT
Source organism: Pseudochaenichthys georgianus (assembly GCF_902827115.2). NCBI lineage: Eukaryota > Metazoa > Chordata > Actinopteri > Perciformes > Channichthyidae > Pseudochaenichthys > Pseudochaenichthys georgianus. Next base: position 19,039,351 of record NC_047518.2, read on the forward strand.
GCCTCTCCATTTATCTTTTGGAAACACAGGGACGCTCTCAGGGAATGGACAAGGGCCAACTACTGGTTCTCCTACGTCATGATGTAAGCTAACAAAAACATTCAGTTAGAGTGTCTACAAGCTGCACACTTTCTAGCTTTAACCAGTTTGACCAGCTACAAATCTCCTGAGGGTGAGTTTTACCCAAATGAAAATGTCGCTCATGGAAAACCTCAGAAGTAAATCACAAACTGTCCCGCGGTCTGAATCCTAATCCAGGAAACGGCCAGCCACACTGCATAAATAATGCACTCAGTGATTTCACACATTGAACCCAGTCCTTTTTTCTGTTTACAGCCTTTTTATTTTGCCATTTACGATATACTCTATTTTTTCTGTGAAATAGGGCGACGGTGTTGGTGCTCATCCTGGTCCTGTCCTGCTGTGACAACCTCCGTCGTCAAGTCCCCCTCAATTTCATCGCCCTGGGTCTGTTTGTGAGTAGAAGCGCTACCAGCCAGGCATCAAATTAAACCCCCGCCACACCTGCTCTATTCCACCGTTTTTTCCCCATGTATTTACTTTCCATTTGTCTCTCTCTCAGACTGTGGCAGAGGGCCTGATGCTGGGATCTGTTTCAGCGTGAGTGTATGCTGAATCCCCACCTGCTGCCGACTCATTTGCACAATAATAACCTGATTTTGATCCATATCTAATGGCGTGTTGGTAGCCAGAGATGAAGCCATCAAACCTGATAAGATGTTATCATTGTTGGTTTACCAAATTTAAAAAAGCACGTGGAATCATATTTCTCGGGGATCCGGCTGAATACCAATCAGAACATTGCGGTTGAAGTTGTAGTTGAAAACCAATCATTCTGTAGCATTGCCGTTGTAAACACATGTTACCTCAGCCAACTGCAACATGTCTGGTCTTTACACAGCTTGTCACTCAGACAGCAAAGGCATCACTTGAAACCTGACTATCAATAATACATTCAAATTATCATATTTATTGGACCTTGCCATAACTGAAGCTGAACAAAGGGTGATACATTATGCAATGCATGTCCAGAGGGACATGCATCACCATCACTACCGTCACTCTACTTCAGACACATAATACAGACTATGAAATGGAAATAATCCCACGTGTCTTAAAGGAAAGACATGTTTCTTCTTTAGGAGACAACAATCCTACTCCCTGTGTCCACACAGCATTATGACTCGTTGGACATGACACTATGAGGGGATTTTCCCACGTCACATCTGTTTGATATTTCTTTCTGCAGGTACTACAATGCAGATGCAGTTCTGTGGGCCGGGGGGGCCACGGCGCTAGTGTCCTTCTCCTTGACTGTGTTTGCTATGCAGACAAAGGTAAGATCTGTCACTGAGCCCAGCAGTGCAGCCTGCGGTGACATTTCATCACCTACCTTACTATGCCAGTCAGTTCTAGTGTTGGCCAGGTTTTCTCATGCACAGTTTGCACAGTCACCAGCAAACCTTTAAACTCTGAATAGCTTTGCTTACCAGGCAAAACTGTGATTACTGCTGAGATCAGTGTAATTGTCAATCAGGTTCATTCCGTATGTCCGCTGGCGGGACAGAGTTAAACCTCTGGGCCGTCCTCATGCTGGCCGAGGTCGCTGCCATAAATCTTGAGTTCAGAAATGGCCGGGAGCCTTTTGTTGTTTGCTGAATCTCCCCCTCCTCCATCTCCTTTCACCACGAACTGTCTAATAAAGCAAACACAGCCTGAGAATAATCTTTAAAAGGGCCTTTCAGGGACACAATGGGAGATATTAGGCTCCTTTTGCTGGATACATTTTAATATTAAAGAAGCTAACACACATACACTTGCATTCCTGATCCCTCACAAATAATCTAATCTAAAAACAAGAACACTTGAACAACTCTGATTTATTAAAGTGGACCCCGGCAAAGTTATTATACAGGCAGTAGGGCAAAAGATTATACAAGAAATTGCATTTAGAGTCCTTCTTAATTGCCTCTAAATAGAGTTTGAAATGTCACACATGTTGACACTTATTGCATCTGAAGGAGCTGCTCAGATTGGAGCAAAGCAGGGAACAGGTGGCTAATGATTATACTGAGAATAAATCTGCTCTTAAAAGCTCTTTTAGTAATCTGGAGAAGGCAGCCAGCATAAAACGGGGGAAACTGTGATAAAAATAGAAAAAGTGGCCGTGCCCTCCAGCTCATAAAACATCCTGTTTTATGAGCCGAGTGAGCGGTCACTTCGGCAAAAACACTTTTGGTCTATTTCTCTTTTTTATGACTCCACGATCACCCTGCAGTTAACGCGGCGCCGCAGCTTTTGGCTCTCTGTCGCTGCGATTTAAATGTCATAAACACTTGCATGTCTAGCCCGTGGCTCCTCAGGTGATCAGTGTTAGTGATTCTCTCCATGTAGCTGCCATATTTTTTCTGTCAATCCGAGAAGGGCATGCAGGCCAAAAGACCACCCCACCCCCCCACTCTGTTCTATGCCTGCCTTGCAGCTTGTTGATTAATTATCCAGAATATTTGTGTGTGTTGAACTGCAATATGTCTTCATCATTTAGTAACCGCGGCGCCTCACAGCACAGCTGCAGTGTAGATGACCTTGAACGCCCCAGCATTTTTATGGCCCTGATGTGTGTACATGAGAGATGTTCTGTCTGCTCTTTTCTGTTTGAGAGGCTCCTCACACTCATCGTCTCTCTCCTCCCTCCTTTCTGCCCCCAGTGGGACTTCACCGGACTAAATGGGAGTCTGTGGGTGTTAGCCTGGACCCTGTTTTCGTTTGCATTGCTTTGTGGGATCCTCCGATCGCAGGTAGATCAAAAAGCTGCCGTGTTTACGCCTGTGTTCACAGTGAGAACAGCTTTGAAATGTAATGCAGTCAGAGGGAGACTGCTTTTATCCTCAGGATGTACTGGAGCTGACCCGTGCTGAGCAGACTATAAAGAAGAGAGCATGAACTCTGACACCTCTCAGGAGCTGATCTCAAGACTCATGCATCCAAACTGTTCAACTGCCTCAGCTTTAAGCAGCACATGTACAGGAAGAAGCATATTCCACTGACTTTAGACTGCTATTTTTACACAACCACAAACGAATCTGAACAGCAAATAAACACTGCTTTGTTAAACTATATTGTTACCATTATCAAACATCTATCATCATATTTATTGTACAGAGCAACCAAGGAAAGGCTGAATACATGTTTTAAGATACACATTTGAAATGTGAGTTTATTTTCTTACTAGAAACATTCACAAATCAACGGTGTTGCTGAATTGTCTCTGATTCTTTCCACAGTATCTTAACATCTTATACGCCTGCCTGGGAACCCTGCTGTTTTCTTTAGTAAGTATAGTGTAACAACATAACTTGGTTTTCAGCAATGCAGGTTCAATTGAAAACATATTGAAAATGACATTTAAAAGCAGAAAAACATCATGAAACCAGGCGTTAATGTCAAGTGTATGCGATGTATGATTTGATTCCTGCCTCCGCTGTCTGTCACAGTCATTAGTGTAAACGAGAGGCTCTGATGTCCTCGTGCCCTTTCATTCCAACGATGCAGCGTTTAGCAGCAGTCGGCTTCATTCTCACAGCCACCTCTCTGCGTGCCTCTGACATTAACAGCAAATGTTGTGACCCGTGGTGTCAGCGGCTGCAACAAACTGCTGCTGCACACAGAGCCGAACAGGCTGTCACAACTTACTTTCAGCTTCCACTATTATTTATATAGCCTGTTTATGGGCACAGCCCCCCCTCTCTTAAGGATAAGAGATGTTGCCCGTGTTTCCCTTCAGACCGCTTCCTGCTCTCGGTCTCTCTTTTAACACGCTGCCTTCAGAAGTCAGGGTTGAAGCGTCTCTCTGTCTCTCTGCAGTACTTGGTGTTTGATACCCAGCTTATCCTGGGCGGGAAACACAGGAAGTATGAAGTCTCTCCCGAGGAGTATGTGTTCGCCGCTCTCAACCTCTATTTGGACATTGTGTCTCTGTTCCTGCTCCTGCTGCAGCTCATCGGCCTCTGTCGCTGACGGCAGGCCTCCCAAAGGAACTCCTCCTGCTCACAATATAAAATCTCAAGTACGTCATATCCTTCTAGGATGTAGATTCACAATCCTGTTTTCCATCTGCTGCCTTATTTAAATAGGCAGGGATGTCTGTGATGCGTCCAAGATACAGATTTGTTTTACTTGTCTTGTGTCAGGGTTAATGTTATTATAAACTGCAATATGCAAAATGTTTTTTCAGAGTGCTACATTTGAGAATTTAAAACCACACTAGCATACATTTATCCTACCTTTCAATTGCATGTGCCAAATGTTTTTTTGTATATGAATAAAGTGCTTCATCATCAACTGTGTTTTAGCAAGAACCTCAAACAATTCAGCCAATACTATTGATTATGATATTATTTAGTAAAATTATTCAGCCAGTAGCCTACTGTTGATATTATTTTCCAAATGAGAGTAACACCTACGTCACTTCCGGGCAAAAATAACGGCCCCGCCCACTTTTGGGGGAAAACAACGCTGTCATTTGAATGGCGGTCAATACAAATTCTGAAGTTTTTGCCAATCCGATAATTTTTTTTGAAAACTGTGGATTTTTGGATCTTCAAAGAGCTCGATTACGATGACCAGTCAGGCAAACAATTACATTCAATCATTGGAAATCGACAATCGGTCTCGATATATGGTTAAATTAAAATCAGTAGGCGAGCCTGTAATTTCTCCAGCTGTTACTCTCATGAGCGAGGCGGAACATAATAGTTTTAACATGCCAAAAAGCTGCCGTGTCGTTTATTGCACCCATAGACTGATTGCACTTCAAACATTAATCAAGAGTTCAGTGTTTCTGTACTTCCTCTAAGAAGAAAGGACAGTAACAGAAGAGCTCTGTGGCTTCAGGCACGATCGCCGTTCAAATGACAGCGTTGGTTCCCCCAAAAGTGGGCGGGGCCGTAAAGTCACGTAGATCTTGCTTTCATCTATGAAAATCGATCGCCTACTGCTATATTTAACCATATCGAGCCCGATCGTCGATTTCTAATGGCTTAATGCAATTGTTTGCCTCTCTGGCCATTGGAATCGGGCTCTTTGAAGATCCAAAAGTCTCCGGTTTTCTTACATTTCTGATCGGATTGGAAAAAACTTCAGAATTTGTATTGACCGGCGTTCAACTGACAGCGTTGTTTTCCCCCAAAAGTGGGCGGAGCCGTTATTTTTGCCCGGAAGTGACGCATTTGTTACTCATCTAGAGAAACTAGGCTTGTTTGAGACACATTGCGGCTCGCCTCGAAAGCCGATCGCAGCCGGGGGAGGTGTCAAAATGCTCGTCTTAAGTCGGACAGCTCGGACTCGGAGTCGGCTTGACTGGCTGGGTTTGCAATGGCGGAAATTGCGTTGGCGTTTTTCGTTGCAGATGAAGTGGATGCAATAGAAATCCCACATGTATTGTATGCAGAATGACATGATCTAAAGGGACTGTGATTGAGAGAAAATTAAATATTTGTTTACAATAAACATGAATATGTCATTTGTTTGATTTGCATTAAAAGACAATACCATTTTTGATTTAAATGATAGATTACCTTGTGCATTTGTTGCAGCCCTTGCTTGCTGCATAAGTGCAGCTGCTAAACTGTTATCTGAAAAATAATTTACATCATTTAAAATCATATCCAGATTGTTGGAATGCAATTTAGTTGTTTACTCACCATTGTGTAGTCTTTGGGAAATGTCTTGTGAGACTCTTACAGTGATGTCTCCCTGTCCATCACGCACCACAAATTCCATTGTACCCACTGTAGACAAAGGTGATCACTATTGCTTTATATAGGTTTGTTAATTCAGTCATGATGAGGAACCACACCAGTGACTGGGTTCCATAATTAGAAATGCTCCTCCCTCTTAATGTTTGCAAAACTGATAGGTGACAGGCTACAAATGATCAGTCCCTTCAGATCCGCACACATGAAGCTTAATGAGCATGAATTGAACAGACCTGCTGCTGTGTTAATTCTTTAGCTGCCACTTTAAGCTTTATGATGTGTACAACATGGATGTAATTTGATTTAATCTTGCCATTTTAAATGATGTATTCAATAAATAAGGTTAAACCAAATCATTACATTACAACAGCTTTTATTTTAATGATTTGGTTTAACTTAAAGAGAAACTTTATTGTTATTGCACATATTACAGGTACTGAGACAACGAAATGCAGTTTAGCTTCTAACCAGGTGCAACAAGCAGCGAAGTGGAAAGTAATGTACACAATCTACAGAATAACATATAGAATGAATTGAATGATGAATAAACAGTGGGGTATGAATACTAGATATACACTAGCAGCCTGTGAGCAGTATGAACAGTGTGTATGAATATGCTAAGATATATAAAGTATGAAAACGGTAAGCAGTATAGTATACAATATATAGATATTAATTTCATGATGATAAACATTGTGGAACAATGATGAAAAATGGGAATGGATGTGGCCAGAGCCATTTGGCGACGTAAAACTGACACAAAACAACAAACTTTTGCCAGCCAATTGGAGAGTTTCATCAGCAGCACGTGGTAAAAACCACCAATGAGCGCTCAGCTCGAGATACCAGCGAGCCGTTTCCCATCAAGCATTTCGCTTCCGCAGCTCGTGGAGAGCAACTATGCCAACTCGCCTCGCCTCGCTCTCAAGGCTGCGGGCGTCTTTGTCCCGCGATATTTCAAAGTCTCATGTGGGCGGGCCTCCAGAGCAAGTCGGACAAAATGACTAACCATCATGCAACGCACTAGCAAGACGTTGATCGCAACTGCGCAGGTCTGCGCAGGTCTTGCTTGTCTCAAACAAGGCTACTCACTCAGTCTAGACGGTTTTCCAGCATAGTGAACCTGGAAATGTCCAGTACACCAGTGTTATGATAGAAATGTATATTATGAGTCCCCAGCACATAGAAACTGCCGGATGCTAACTTGATAGGCAATTTGCGTAATTAGCATAAGTGACGTCCATTCAAATTAATGGCATTATAGCCCATGTAAACAATTGTGTAAAAATGGCAGTTTTACCAGAGAGTGGCAACATCTGTACTCTTGGTGGGCTGATTCTGATTACCATGAGTAGTGTTGCGACTATTGGATAAAAAGAGCACAAGATTATAATTTCTACTGTGGATTATTCGTTTTCAAATAAATAGGCAATCTGTCCAATCCAAATGATCAAGAGTCCCCTAAATCTTCAAAATCGACCCAAAATTTAAACCAAAATCAGCCCACAGAGTACAAATATTGGAATTCTCTTGTAGAAACTGCCATTTGTGATACTGAAAATGTAAAAAATGGATTCAGCTTCCTCAATAACCTGCAAAATCACTCAAATACTGTCCAAATTGGTCAAGCCATCTTTTAACCATTGTCCGCATAGGCTATAATTGTAATTAATGCTAATTAACACAAGTTATGGTCATTGTGCAAATTGCCCAGCAAGTTAGCATCCAGCAGTTTCTATGTTCTGGGGACCCGTACTACATTTCCATTATGAAACTTTGGGGTTAACTAACATTTCCGGGTTCACAATAAGACTATGAGCTGGCAACTAGACTAGTTCAATCTTTGCAGACAATGAACATGCAGAAAAACTACAGGAAATGGAAAAGCCCCTAAAGCACAACAGGGCCCAGTGATGGTCAGCTGTTGAGAAGAGGTGTCAGTCATCCTGTAGTTTAGGGGAAAGATGTTTTTGGAAACCAAGCTAACTCCATTAAGGGACAGAAACAGTTCCACAGGTATCTCAATGACAAAACAAAACACACATTCAAACTCAACACAAAGTTTATTGGCATCACACATCAAACATTTTTCATATAAAGAGGGAATGTATCAAGTATAGACTACGAAAGTGCAAATAGCATTTCAAGGATTAGTTGCTTTACAATATAAAATCTCAGTGAGTTACAAAATGCTATATGCCGTTTTAAAATAAATCACCTGAACATTAGAGGCGAAAGGAAGTACAAACTCCATTAGACCTGTACCCACTTCATGCACAGAGGCCAACGTGCAGTATCTCTGTTTCAACCCACGTCCAATGAAAGACCTTCACTAACTATATGGCACTCACAGTTTCACAACTTCAAGACACTGGTCATCACTGCACACATTTAGTGGCTCTATCCGTCTGCTAGGTCAGACATTAGTCTGTACAAAAACATAATTCAATCTTAAAGATAAAACACTGATCCATGTGTCAATGGTTATTCACAATCCATTTTCTTTCACGGATTACACTGATTTCAAATAAATACCTACTTTATATTGCAACATTCCTCCATTTTAGTGTCTTCGGGTAAGATCCATGATACAGGTAGTCGTTTGAGTTTCTACATCTCAGAAAAACCAACTGTTTTAAAATGTAGGGACAGAAGCCCTGCTGCACAAAAACAAGCGCAACATCTTTTTTCTAAATCTTTTGGAGCAATATTGGAAACATTAACCGTTCCCATTATACCAAATCATATCAAATCAGTGTTACCATTAACATACTACGAGAACCAACAAAAAGCTCATGCTACAAATAATTAGATGAGAAAAATAATCAAGATCTCATGTTTCTCGTATGTAAGAGAAATAACTTTAAGGTAACAGGTGTTTGTCTACACTGTACATACTGTGTAATAATTAGCACTTGGAAACATGTGCAAAAAGAAAGAAAAGAATGTTGATTGACTTAAAGGCACTGTGTATCTCTCTGCGTAGAGAAGGTGGACTCCTCGTGTTCCAGGTGCAGGACACATTCGTGGACCCTCCATGCATTACCCTATAAAGGCTCTGCTCATATCACACTTTAACAGGACCCAGAGAGTCATTACAGGGACTTGGGCCTGATTAATTAATTCACCATAGTCTGAATGAGATTGCCTGATTATCTCTCTCACTGGGCTGTTCCTGCAGTATATAAACAAGACTTCTCAGTGTCACGCTGCACTCTGCAGTGCTCACACGAATGTGAGCGCGCTACAAAGGATTTCAGAATGACCCCTCGGGGCCTGTCAGCTGTTTCTGAAGACATTTCTCATTGAGAGAGTGTGACCATTGTCAATTCCTAAATGTTTTTTAGCACTCTACCAACAAATGTAAATTGCTTTGTGTGAATGTTTCACATAATGAAGTACACAACTATAATGGTGTTCAACTACAGATTAACACGGCACACTATTACAGCTTTTACATGGTAATATTGGAAATATACCACACAATCTCAAATACAAATATGGCTCCAGACTTTCACATTTAGGTTTAGTTGTTGAGATTGTAATAAGCAGGCACAATTTGTTTAGAAGAATCCACTTGGCGACTGCAAACGGTGCTTTTGCTAGTCAGTGTTTGGCACCTAAAAGGGAGGTGTGCACAGGAGCAAGACTCCCTGCTTTACCCCACAGGGTGAGTGGGAATAACATCAGTCAGCCAGTACAGTATGTCAGGGTGAAAACCTCCCTCAGACATGATTTAGACACATACATTAGGCTTTTACAAATACCTGCACTATGCAAAAGACTCCGCATTTCGTATCTCCTCTATAAGTGGTTTCAGAAAACGGCAAGTTATTTATACTTCTAACATTTAGTAAATATCCTTGAAAAGTGTTATCTAATTTCTCCTTCAGTTAATGCTTTCTTTTCGCAAGGGCTGCTTGTTGGGGGTCTGACAATACAGTAAATGCAGGAAAAGCGATGCCACACCAATGCTATACCAACCTAAAGGCGTGTACTTCATGCACTCCCTGTCTGCTGCACATGCTTCAGTTTAGATCCACACTGCAGTCCAGCTGCTGGCTCATGCACCTCTAGTCTGTTGGCCAAAAAGAAGACAAAAAAACAAATGAAGGATTTCTTTGAAAAGAGGTATCTGCAAGGAGATCCACTGTTAAACACATTTTAATAATTCCTCTTGAAATTAAATACTAAAACAACCAAATTGCGTGGACCCTCTGGGATATAACGTCACCAACTGGAATAGAGTGTGGATCGAAGCAGCTCTAACTTGTAGTTCGAATGTAACCGCTGTTACACCGGGTAACCTGTGGATAGCACTTACAAGTTTCGACAACTTTTGAGTGTCGAAACTTCTTGCCCCACTTTCCTGTGAACCGATACATTCTTAATTCTGTATACATTCCACTTGAACAGCTACTGTACATGTTCCACAACTCAACTTCATTTGCAAACTTTAGTAGTTTTTGGCCTTTCCGAAAGAGCCCCTTCCCATCTCTGCCTCTTCACACCAGGTGGTCCTCCCACTCAGAGGAGCTGCTGCTGGGCATCTGCTCAGAGTCGCACTGTGGAGTGTCCACCCTTGAGGTTCCCCGCGATGTATGATCACTGCTTTTGTCGAGGGTGGCCATGTAAGAAGGGGGCGTGGTCTCCAGCCCCACCAGATCTAACTGTGTGGGCCTCTGAGCCGCGGCACCCTCCTTCTCCTCCTTTTGAGAGCAGAAACCCACCTCTGCCGTCACTTCCTGAGGTTTCCTGTTCTCAGGCGGGATGCATCCGCTCTTCTCCTCCTCAAGCAGACCCCCTCCTCCGCCTGCATGGAGTGCGCTGAGGTTGGAGTCAGTGTCAGAGGAGGTGGAGGGGACCAGGGTGATGCCTTGAGGATTCATGTCGTGGAACCACGCCATAATATTGCCCAGCAGGTTTGCATTGGCTAGTGCGGAGGAGGAGGATGGGTCGTGGCTGCCGTAAGTGTTGGAGTCCAACGTGTCGCTGGAGGAGGAGAAGAGGCCGGTGGAGGAGGTGCTGCCACCTGGAGCCACTGGGATGGGCAGCGAGGCCCTGTAGGCCCGGAGGTGGCTGTCAGCGTGCTGCGCAGAGAACTGGCTGCTGATGGAGCCCAGTCGGGCCAAGTTATCTTCCAGCTCCAGCAGCTCGGAGCTGCTGAGAGAAGCTCTGGACAGCAGCTCCACACCTGCAGCACTCTGCTCCAGCCTGGAGGGCAGAGAGGTGCCGATGGCGCCGAGCGAGGCTTCGTTGGCGAGTGCGTCATGGTTGTATGCGATCTCTGCCATCGCTGAGTCCTGGAGCGACAGCTGGATGGCCAGGAGGATGTTAGGGTCATCGTCGTCCAAAGAACCGAGACCCTGCAGGAAAAAAGTGTCAGTGATGCAGGCCAAACCAATATCATCCACTAACAAGGCGGCAGCAGCAGCAGCTCCACTCCTCAACTTCAAATCCAGCCATTTGGCAAGGAGAGTCAAAGCAGCAGCAGGTAAGAACTGGAAATGGAAACAAGCAGTGAACAGATCTACAGACTAGAAACATAATCACAGGCAAAGGCCACTTTGTATTTATTATAGCTGCCGTTTTGTGAATGCCTTTTTCAGATTGTACACTTCAAAATTCATCAAATATTATTCTGTTTTATAGTTATGTGAATATATAATGACAACCGTCAATCACATTCTATTTCTCCTGAATAGGACTCTGGATTTATCTCCTAACTCTTGTATAATTGAACAGTGTACACAATTATAGTCTGAAGAAGCATCCTAGACTGAAGCATGCCTTTTTAAGAGTGCCTTGAAAAATATAAATATATAAGAGAAACAAAAACAAGTTAAGCAATCCCACCTGGGTCATGCCATACACTAGACATTGACATTGTCTAAAGGATAAAAGCCTGGAGCTGAAGGTGGGAACTGTGCACTCACCATCAGATGATGTCTGCGTCCACTAACCTGCGAGTCTGTGTAGAAAAGAAATGGACAAACAGCCATAGTCAAAATATTCAAATCAATCTCAACTCATTGCTAATCAACACTTTTCCCCAAATCATCTTGCAAAACACTGCAAAACGACCAAATAATGGCAACCTCACAGATTCTCTGCATTCCCTGGAAAATAACTAAGTCAATATATTCATCTGAAATCAATGAATCCTTCCTGGCACAACAGAACCTTTCAGCTGGCTGCCAAACTGCAAACTCTGTCCATCTTTTATTCCAGCCAGCAAAAGACAGAGCAGCAGTGTGATACATAAGACTGATGGATTCGAAATATTGGCCTGCTGAACTTGAGAAGTTGTAATGTTCTAACGTTTGGGCTAATACCCTCATTTGGGTTCCGAACACGTCACCTCAGAGAACTAAACTTTAAAATGTAGTTTAATCTAATGGGTTTCTAATGAGCTTATAAAACGGACAAAAGTCAAATCAAGCAATCTGATTGGTTCTTAGCCGTGATATACTGAGCGTATACCACGGGTAGAATTGTAAGCTACTTTTCACAAGTCAGTATCCCTCCGCGTCTGAGAAAAACAGTATACCGTTGGGCTGTCGCGGCGGGCCGAACCACGCCCCTTAGCTGTGATATAATGGGCATATACCACAGCCTGTCGTGAGCTATTGCTTAATTAGATTATAAATCTTGGCAGGCTTTTTTATGACTTGCCTTCCTTTGACTTTATTATGCCTATTTTTTATTAACAAACAATAATTGATAGAAATATAAACTAATATCATTTATTTGATGTGCAGACCTAACTGAGCCAATCACAAACAGGAATGGTTTGAACGCGTGAGATCATCAGGCTTTAGATCATTACCGATTGAACCATGCAGACTCCCTGAGGGATATGTCTGTCCTTTCTGCCCGCAGTACCTAAGATGCTGTCACTGGAGTCGTCGGGGTCAGGTGTGTTGCTCCGGAGACTCGACATGTCGCCTCTCCTCCTCTGCCTGTGTCTCCGTCTGTACTGGAACTCTGCATACTCCTTAGAAACGTCAAAAACAGATTTAGTCAAAAAGAGCATATCCCCTCATTTAAAACTCATTATACTATTGTTCGATTCAACAGATGCTCTTATGGAGCAGTTGAGACCATCACAATGTCCCTTATTGAAATCAACAAATCAACATGTTGCCATGTTGCTACAGTTGCACTTTTTCCTGGATTCCTTTTTTGGTATGAAATGGAATAGGTGAACTTATAAACTGGCAGCTCCAGTAGGGGAGTCTGCTTCAAATGGGGTCGGAGTGTTCTGTTCCAGGAGAGATGAGCACTGACCAAGCCAAGCCTTCAATCATTCAGTCTGTACCGAGCACGCCCTCACTGGAAGGGAATTGGAAATTAGGCAACTTGAGGTTCAGACGTTTGGAAAAACTACGCATGTCTAACTAATCTCAGAGGCAACCCGAATACCTTATCAGAAGTGCAGTTATTAAATACCAGAATAAATGAAATATTGATTCACTGACATGTTTTGAAAAACATTTGCCAGATTGAATACAAAATACATATTTCTCCAGGTTCATTAAGAAAGGGTGTGCCGTTTTGTATTAGTCCACATTTAATTAGCCTCAAAGCAGTCTAACGATGCGGCGCGTTCTCTGCGAGAGCGGGGGGAGACCAGGCAGCACATCTCTCACTATTAGGACTAATCTGATATGTTTGGCACGTTATCACTCGGGACGTTTAAATGATGTCAATTAACACAGGACAATATGTCAAACAGCGTGTCTAAATGGGATTGCAAAAAAAAGCACTATAGAGTTATAGGTGAGTGCAAAATGATGCATTTCTAATGATTGGATATCTATGTGTGTGACGGTTCCTTTTGTGTTCATTTAACAGCGCTGATAACTGACTGATCTGTATCAACAGATCCAGTGATATGAAGGTGTCAGAGGACGGACGATAAGAGGCAGCCTAATAAAAAGGCATAAAAGATATCCAACAACGTTTTAATGGAAGTATACACCTAGTTTAGGAATATACTGCATATTCCTAAATTAAGTGTATTACTCTGTAATCTTTAATTTACTTCAAACCTAGATCCACAAATAAGGAATAATATTTTAGGGTTCAGCTTTTGTAGTGGTCACTCGCACAATTCATTTGAATGTAGAGGTCAAGGTAAAGGTCATAGCTTATAAATGCTAGTGTGTCCAATAACATAAAAAGCTTTTATGTAATGTATTTGCACATCTGCATGAATACCTCGGGAAATAATCAGCTCATCTCATATATTTGTCGCAGTGTTCAAATGAAAACGCCTCTCACCCACACACTGTCTGATGTTTCCACCACTATGGACCGAGGCATTGTGAGAGCGGGGAATCTGTAGCTGAGAGGCAGCATCAGGCTCTGATTATCACTGCACTGCCCTCGATTCCACCGGGTCCGTCTGCGCCGCGTTACGGACGCGTTACCCCTAGTTTCCACTGGGTCCGTCTGCGGCGCGTTACGGCCCGTCCACACAGCGGGGTGCGTTGACGCTTCCCCATTCACTTTGAATGGGGTGATTTCACTTTTAGCCGAAATGCATCGTGGGAAGCGACGTGGAGCGTAGCTGGCGTGGCTCGCTGCAAAAGTTGAGCAATGTTCAACTTTTGACGCCTCGGTGAGGCGTCAGCCAATCGAATCATATGCCAGTACAAGCTCTAGCCAATCAAACCGCTGCTTGTGTGTCAGGGGCGGGAGATTCATGTGATTGGTTGTTGGTCGAGTTTCAGACACGCCCGCCGGCAAGCGTCAGCGCACGCCGCTGTGTGGACGGGCCGTTACGGCCGCACGGTTGCGCCGCGGTGTTCGCAAAGATCGCGGCCCCTCTAGTCAATGGGTGCTATTCCACCAGACGCGCCGCGTTACGTCCCAGAAGCGTCTCGGCGCTGGGCTCCGCTAAAAATAGGATGCAAGTCTATTTTCGACGTGACACGAGGCGAGGCGTTGCAGAGGCGCCGGGCAGGAAGTGGACCGGTCAGAGCATCCAGTCAATCCCCAAAATAAACTAATTTTGCAGACCCTATCCCTCCGTAGTCTTTCAAGTAGGAGGACAAATGCCAGCGTTCTCCTCCGGTTTACAGGCACTGTGTAAATTATATATCTAGAATAATTATGATGATGAATGCATTTTTTTACCACTAAAATACAGCAACACATCTTTGATTCATGTCGTTTATAACTGGAATATTACAATTATTATTAACTTTGTCTGTACAAATCAACAAAAACTGCGAGCCGACACGCAAGACGCTCCGCTTCTGAAACGCGCATGATAGGGTATGACGCCGGAGGAGGCCGGGCCAAAACCGCGACGCAGACGGACCCGGTGGAATCGAGGGGTAACTCCTGCAGCTGAGAGACAGCCTCCTAATGAGGGTCAACAATAAAAACCTTTTTTATTTTAGCTTTTGGCTTTCTGCTCAGAATCTGGTGGCAACATTTACTATGCAAAATGATCTGGTGACAGCGATTTCTTTATTTAAATCCTCTTTGGAAAAAAACGTTGTGATTTTTTTGTTTGCGTGTTCTTTTGAAGATAAGTCACATCTTTGTAGTGTGTGCCGAGGGTAATGAAATATATGTTGTGTATTGTTTACTTAAATGGTTGTGTGTGCTTCAGTTGGCTTCTGTTGGCTTGCTGCTTTTGTCTCCAAAATCAATAATGGTTTACACACTGCAGTAAACAAATAGATACGGTGCTCTGTAACACTATGTCATGGTGTTAATATGTTATAATCTACAGACAACAGAGGATCAGGTTACCTTGTCAAAGTACATCATCCAGGATATTTAGACATTTTATGAGTATAATAAAAAACTTATTTTTCAGACATCCTTGGCATCAGTGTCATCGTCTTTTACTGCTTTCAGTGTGCACATAGTATATATGTCCAGCGTTTACTCAGTAAACCTTGAGTAAACATAAGCTTTGCAGAGTTTCTCCTATGCCTCGCTACATGACGCTGAGCAGGCAGAGGGATAAGCATTTTCAAAATTCATTTAGCAAACTGGCAAGCAACACTGATCTTGTCATTTGTTTTCCTGTCAATAGGGAAATGTCCGCTTTATGCTGTTAAAAGGTGTGCACAAAACCCTGAGAGGCTTAGGGAGATGTAAGATTTGCATATTTGTGGTGTTGTAAGGAGCCTGAAGAGAGCTGTTGAGCTGAATGTGTTCCGGATGAACAGCCTGTGTGTTTAAAAACCGCCACGCTCTACGAGCTAAACGATAATAGAAGCTCGACTGCAGTGTATTGTCTTATGCAGCACTATTGAGTGCATGCATCAAGCCATGCAGAAAAAAGGAGGCAGGTCAATAATCAAACCATTATGTGCCGACAGTTTTATGACTGTAAAAGTTAACTACAAATGCCTGTTACTAATGCGCAATGATGGGGAGCAACCTGCTTAGGTGAGTGCCGCGCTTTTAATCATTCCGAGTGGGTGCACAGGGAGCACTGAGCCATCTGGCCCGCTGCAGTGTGCCACAACACGGCCTCTGGGTCGCGGAGGGGCCTCAGTGCTGCTGCTCACACACTTTACAAACAGCCATATTAAAAAAGATTAAGATATATATACAAACTTTATTAAAAAGGAATAAGGTATTGCTGAATCATTTAATTATTTTATAATGTGAGTGTGGGTAATTATTTAAACCTGATTAGCTGTGACATTAACAGAGAAGAGCCTGAATCACTAGATCAAATCAAGGTTTCAGTTTCAAGAGCCTTCATGAATCACTTCCAGCCTGAAACACGGGTGTGATTGCTGGAGAGAGCGACAGGTATAATATTAGTGCAACCTCTGCAGTGATTTTCCATCATTTAAATGATTCATTATACACAGTGTACTCTCAATGTTAAATCATATGTCAAATTTAAGGCCGTTTAGCATTTTTAAGTGCAATAAACGTTGTTTCTGAAAGAAATCTTCAATCATGATGAAGGAATTATTACGATTTTGACAGGGACTAATCCATAAAGAAGTTTATGATCCTGAATAAAACAATATGCACATTTTGTTCACACAGCACATTTGACATTTTCCTAACAAACCTTGACCGAAAAATAATGAGACATGTTCTGTTACCTCAGGTGATGCGAAGCCTAAATATTCCCAGTCCCACGTTCCGCCGGTAAAACTGCAAGTGAGCAGAGAGAGAAGTTTGCCATTGTGATTCATTGCTGAAATGTAATACCTTAGCTACTTTTGATTATTCCAAACCGCAGCCCTGTTATATTACAGCATTGTTTTTATAGTACAAATAAGATGAGCAGCATATCTGTATTTTACCTGCGCCTGGGGGCCTCAGGAGAGTCATTGGGGGCCACTCCCCGAGCCACTGAGGCCAGGAACTCCTGCCGCTTCTGCTGAACCAGACAGGCTGCCCGGATGATCCTGTGGCGCGGGGTCCGCAGGTAAGGTCGGTTCACCTTCTGAGCCAGGTCCTCCGTCACCATCTCCAAGTCCGTCTGAGGACAGAAAGAGATCTGTTTTAGGAAACTCAGTCAGGAAATGCTTTAATGTATGAAAACTTATATAATAATCTGTTCCGAAACCGGAATATCCCAGGACAAAGTGACCACTGAGCACGTATCTAAAAATGAATTAATCTTTGCCAGCCTTTAAGACAGTGGTTCTCAAATAGAGGTACATTGGGGTACTGCAGGGGGTACGTGAGATTTATTTTAAGTTAATGAAAAAAAGTTAATGAAAAAAAAGTAATGCATTTAAACAAACTACTAATAGTAGATGAACTACTTTATTCAAAAGTTTACAGTAATTCTGGATAATAGAATGGGAAAAATAAACGGGGTGCTCTCTTTTCCTCTCCCTCTCCTCACAGCCCGTCAGTCTCATGCAGCTCGCTGAACCTGTAATAAGTGACCCGACAGTAAAGAATACATATATTTATAACTAGTTTAGCTAGTTCCAGAGTAGATGAACTAGCTTAGTGTCAACAGTCCGTCACAGCGGGGGAGCTGTGATCATGCAGAGCTGCATGTTCTCCGTCAGCAGCAGCTGATCTGATCTCTGATCTCTCGCGTCCGGTTATACTTCACTCGCGTTTATGTCCAAATCTATCAGATCTAGATAGTTCTAGTTAATTATATGACTGCCTGCTTATCAAAGGACCTAAATAATAAGCGTTGCTTGGCAACGGCGTGTGGCCGCAAAGTATAGCGCAGCACTATGCATAATGTTTCTATGAGGGGTCAAAATCCCATGCTCATAAAATGCTCATATATTGTTTTCACGCCCCAAAATAAATAGATATACCAATTTTATGAAAAGTAAGGAAGTTTGAGCAGTGTGGGTTTTATATTAACAGAGTTACACATATTTCAAAACGCGAAGTGTAATAACTGCAGTAGCCTCGCTGTCAGAATGACAAAGATCCTCAGTGAAGCACGAGCCCATGTTTCACACTACATTGTAAGTACAACTTGTAAAAAAGATCAGTTCACTGCAGCTAATGTCGTCTTAGTGTTATTGCATGATGTTAAAATGGGTTTGCCATGAATTTAGTGATGGATTGTAAACATTGGAAATGTAGCATTTAAGTCTTTCTCAGTTACAAGGTTGTTGTTTTAATAAATCAGGCACTGATGGTGCAGCACTGTACCTCTTTATATAGGCATTTTTTTCCCTAACAAATTGTTTTTGCGCTGATCAGGGGGTACTTGGCTGCATATTTTTTTCAAAGGGGGTACATTATTGAAAAAAGTTTGAGAACCACTGCTTTAAGAGACTGAGACCTACAGGACTCCCGCTCATTCATTTTACAGTATTTAAAAAAGGCACAGAATATAAAAGACATCAGGTAAGTATATTCCTCGTCTATACTGGTGATCATGAATTACACAACACTCAGTCTTTAACTAAAAGCTGAGATGTGAGGTGTAACTGGGACAGATTGTGGGGATCACGAGGAAGCAGAGTTCCCGTCTAACACCTCTAATGGCCCATTTAAAACCGGCTGCTGTGAACATTTATCTTTCCTCCTGAATAAGTAAGACTGAGACCTGCATAAGCTCGTAAATCTCCTTCTTTGTGCTCTTGGGCTCCAGAAAGAACCCGCAAGGATAAGAGCACTTCAGGATGCGGCGGGTCTTCAGTAGTTCCAGGACTGCATCTTCAATGAATGTGGTGTCAGGGGGGCCGCCTTCCCCTGGGAGAGAGAAGAAGAGACACTCAGATAACTACGAGTTTTATCCACAGGATTAAAATCTTATCCCAGCCTCAACTACATACACATCCAAGCAGATCAGTACAACATAATGAGAAATCCATTGTGCTTAATGTATTGTAGATACTGTTCTTCTATATTAAGGGATCTAGATTTTAGATCTAAGGTGAGTTTCATGCTCACATTGTGATCCGCAAATGTATCGTGCAGGATAGCCATTTTAACCTTAACCAAACTTAGGAAGGTTGAGTTATGGACATTTACATGTGTCTATCATTGGCAGTCAAACTTAAAGTGGACCTATCATGCTATATTTGAAACATATATTGTAGGGTCATACCTATATAAAACATGTCTGTGAAGTTTTCTTTTCAAAATACCAAACAGATCCTGCATTTTAGCCATGCCTCATTTTGCTCTATTTGCTCTTTTCCAGCCCTGTTTTTGCAAGGGCTGATTCTGCTTTTGTGGCAGACTACAGCGCCACTTACAGGCCTGGCATATGTACAACAGTGTCTCCAGCGCTTTCGAGCGGTCTCTCATTCCCCTGATAGGTGGAGAGTTGCCCATATAGGCGGAGCACCCCTTTTCTGACGTCAGAAAAATTCAAATAATAATCAGCCCCGTTTTTAGAGATTTGGGTATGGAGGAAAAGAGAGAGGGTTGTGTTTTCTGACACTTGGTGAGTTCCCTGACACACTGGGGACACATATTCATGTATAAAAGATATACAAAAGTGCATTTTGCATGATAGGTCCCCTTTAAGGTAAGGTACACTACTGCTATCAGATTCTACTGAAATCCTAACAGAGAAAACGTGGCTATGCTAAACGGGATGTAATTGCCTGCACCGATGGGGCTTAAGAGGACTCTAGACAAAGCTTACTCACAGCTTTCTTGTAACTTACACTTGCCTGCAGAATAATAACTAAACTCGCTGTTGTTAATAAATTATTAAAACACCTTTGCGGTGTTTCTTTCTCCCTCCTGCCTACTTCCAAAAGCTCAATATCAGAGGACTAGATTAAGATTAGTCTGAATGTGTAATAAAGATTGACACGGTTATGGCAGACTGCACACTCACTTCCACTCAGGGCTCGACTGAGCTGCTCCATCTTCTCTTTGGCGGTTTTCAACAGGCGCTGCTCCAGCTATTGTGAGGAACAAAGAAGCTGTTAGACTTTATTGTTGGGTAAAACATTTCTTGAGAAGACTGTCTGACCAAACATTGGAAATGCCACACTGTGAGGCAGAATGAGCCAACAAAAGGTAAACGCAGAGGGCTTTTTTTTTTTTTTAAATCAAGACATTGTGATCTGCTTATTTCTGCTACAAGAATACTGAAAAGGTAGGAGAGAGTCGAGTAATATTGTTAGAGTACAAATAGTTTGATCAGTTTGTAGTGCATTGGAAAGTATGTCCACCTAAGAGGCCCTGGGGCCAGTTTTACAATATGTGTATGTACACAGTGCAAAGCAGACATCATTGAATGCAAACCCAGGCCTGCTCACCTGATAGCTGAGCTCGTGGTTCTTGAAGCGTGTGTAGTAGTGCATAAATCGGTCGAGTTCCTGAAAGCTCTTGTGCTTATTCTCCGCCTGAAAAAAAAGCGTGATGACACACCAGTCACAGTCAATAAACTCCTGAGCATGTTGTTGCCTCTCGGGGGGGAGAAGGGGTGAGAGCAGCCACAGTAAGTGAGCAGTGTCACAGGTGAAATCACTACTTGTGATTGGAGGAATGCTGGTGAAGACGGAGAATGGACTTGTTTTCACCTTTGATGAAGGTGGGTGGAATTGATTGTAAATGGCTCCATGTTGAGAGTGGAAACAAAGCTGGTGTGTAAGTGTATATTTGTGTGTTTCACAACTCACTTATGTCAGCGCCATGAACTCAAGAACCTTCCTGTTAGAGTGAATAAACACACAAACAAGTACTGTTCCTGGCTGTCTGCATACACAGCTTTCGAACAAATTAAGAGATCACTGCAAAATTAGCAGTGTCTCTGGTTTGACTATTTATAGGTATGTGTTTGAGTCAAATGAATTTGTTTTGTATTATTATTATATACCCTACTAACAACATTTCTCTGTGTTGGAATTCATCAGACACTGGAATGGAATGGCTGCCATACATGTAGAGCTCGAGAGTTGAGTGGTCTCTTAATATTTCCCAGAGCTTTATGTGTTTGTGCACCTTTAAATTCAAGAATGATTAGGGGTGTATGTATTTATTTCGGGTTGATTGACTGTCGATACGAGCTATGCTGATGCTACCAAAAATGTTAAGAGGGCTTCATTTACTGGGGAAAAGTGCATTAATAATCCAATATTCATAAACGGGGTATGAGGAACAAAGTTGTAAACATCCTTTTGTGGGAGCTGTGTTAGGTCTAATGAATTGCCTTAAGCGACGTCGTGACTACATCACTAACTACTAACATGACACACCCATTTCATGAATATCAAAAAAGCCATTTCCTTTGGTCAAATTGCAAATGCTTTGTCCCAAAAATGCAAATCATCATGTTCAATTGTGTGCTGACTGTTACATCATGTATCCTTTCTGTCATTGAATAGTGGTACACCCTAAAACATCATATCATAGATGGTTGAACAAATTGTCTTAACGTGTCAAACATATTCTGTGATTTCTTTGTTCATGTGTCTAAACTTAATGAATTGCTTTAAGGGGAATGTCACTGATAAAGGGATTTGTCTTAAGCTTTAGAGCAGCAAATGATGAAAGGTTCTTTAAAATAGTTCAGATATTACATTTCTCCTTTTGCTACGCTGCACTGTAAAACAGTCTTTTATATTTTCTATATTGCAATTACATGGTGCGTCAATAAATTATAGCCAAGGTGTAAATGTGAATCGCGTCCAATCCCTGGAGGTGTGTGTGTGTGTGTGTGTGTGTGTGTGTGTGTGTGTGTGTGTGTGTGTGTGTGTGTGTGTGTGTGTGTGTGTGTGTGTACCTCTTCAGTCATCTCCTTGGACTGCTCCTCCACCTGCTGGATGACCTCGTAGCGGGTGCAGCGGTAGTATCCTCCGGTCGAGGAGCTGTGCTTTTTCCACTCCTCCAGACAGATCCAGCAGAAGTCATACTTACACTGAAGGGAGAGGAGAAACAAATATTACAATTGAATATGCTCTGCTCAGCTGTCACAACAGAAAAAGGTTAACCAAATGCTAAAGCTAGTCCGGCTACACCGGGGTGATTTATATTTCATGAATTGTCATGACAGAAAACAACGCAGATGATGTGCTGCGACTCCTCCAAATATGATTAAATATGAACGCTGGATTTTTTTTGTTGGCATTAACAAGGCTTATTGAAATCTAAATAATTTGTACTGCTCTCAAAATTAAAATAATTAGGTGAAGGATATTTTAAAAGTCAGTCAGAGTCAATATCTACTTTCAATCTTAATCTTCTGCCCTTTTACAAATGGCAGAGTTTAATAGGAATCACAGGGTATTTGTCTTGAAGCGAGCGATAATTCCTCGCAGCTTGCTTCCACTGGAAGGCACTCATTTTAGATCACCAGCTCCCACTGGGTATAGTAGAACAACAAAACACTACAGCCACTCCAATCCGCATCCTATTTGGGTTTAAGCGATTTCTCTCGCCTCAAGTCGGCCGGAGCAACACGAAACCCTAAAGGCTGAGACCTCTGTTGTCCTGGAAACCCCACGCTTGCATGACACTCCAGAAAAATCAATACTCAGTAACAAAGTGAGAGGACAGAAAAGACGGTGCGTGAATTGGTGAGATTTAAGATAAAAAAAGAAAGCCAGACGGGAAGGAAATGGCTGTGAAGGGACAAAGAAATGTTCCTTGGCAACACTGAGTCCTGTGTTTCCAAGCAACTGGGGTAAAGCCATTTCTAGCAGGTAATAACGGGTCAAGGGGCTGAGCCCTTAGTGGCCTCTTCGCTGAAAGCTGCTCCATTCCTCCCAAACTAATCTCCATCTCTAGTCAGCCTCTTAAAGCAGGATGGAGACAGGAGAGCGCTGTCACCGTGACAAAAGGAGTGCGGCTGTATGACTGCACTGTGCTGCTAACATGGCCTGCCCTCCAGCGACAGGGCTAGTGACAGAGCTTCAGTCAGGAAACATGACTGTGATTATCTGTCTCACACTGACTGACTGAGTGCCTCTGTTCCCTTCAATCACCTGCGTATCATTCTCTCTTGTCCATCTTAGTAAGACAGGCTGTGCATGATAACTCAAGGACTTCTCCGGATGGATTATTTGTTAGCATGACAGTTTCATAAGCCCCCATTTGTAAAATAATCTTTCATAATTATAGCAACACTTGGCTTATAGCAGCTTGACTGTGATTACTCATTTGCACCTTTCAGCATGCGATGATAACCTTCACAGAACAACATATATTCTGACTTCTTAAGAAGAATGTTATCGGCTAGTTTAAAACCACAACTACTCAACTTTCTAATCAGACTTATCAGATGAGACCAAGGTGTAAAATATCACCCGAAAGACTAATGTTGAAATAAATAACACAAAGCCAATTATTGGGTAATGAGCGATGAAAAAATGGTGTTGTGAGATGTTTGGAAGTTAAATAGGGCGAATGATCACAAACAAACGGCCCTCCAGAAAGATTTAGTTTAGAAAATGATGTTGCCACATGATTTAAACAAGCATACTGAAAATGATCAATTATCAATCAAAGTCTCTCTTCGTTTTCTCCTGACAAGAAGTATGTCCAACTTGCATTTCTCAGTCACTCAGCTTCCCACTTTTAGGACATCTAGTCTGAGGGAACAGGTAATCACAACTAAATAAATGTGTATGAATGCATGCATAGTGTACACACTTAACAATAGCATAAATGAGTAAAGGTCTAAAGCCCAAATAGAGACCCCTATATGCTGAAATGTTTGCTACAAAGCTCTAAGCTAGATATGTTTGTTTTTTTAAATGGCAGTTGTGTTCCATACCGTGTTACACTTGTGATTGGTTTGTATTGAGGAAGTTTTCCCAATCAGAAAACAGTCTAGTGAACTCACTCTGGCCAGAGTAGCCTGGCTCACATCAACCTGCCTCAGTGAGACAGGTATGCGACTCCTCGCTGGCCCGCTTACCTTGGCACACTGCATGTGGTTGCACCCCTCGTTTTTCTGTATCGGGGACTTGCAGTTGGCGCAGGGTTTTGAGTTAGAGCGCAACCACAAACAATTGGCTGCATCTTCGTAGGCATCGCTCACACCGGCCACTTCAACAGGAGGAGGGGGAGGCAACAGAACAAATAAAGGCATAATGAGACAGAATGACTATTAGCACAGAATCAACACAGACCACTGCACTGAGTGGGAAATTGTGCTGCCTGACTAATGTGTATTGCTTATTTATTTTTGCTAACACCTCCCAGGATGCTCATGCAGCAACCCACCCCCTCCCAGTCCCCACACACACGCTCAAACTGAATAATTGGCTATTATCAAAGCCTCTCTGATGGGCCGTTTGAAATGCCAGGATAAGGCTAGGGAAATCGAAGGGGAAGACGGTTCCAAAGCAAAATAATTGTTTTTTATCTTTCAACTGTCACAAAGAAGTTGCACTTCGGAGTGACTCGGGCCATCTTAAATCATCTATTAGATTGCCCACAGTGCAATTACTGATTCCAAACATTGAGTTATGTCATGGGTTTATATTTTAATTAATAATTCATCATCAACATGGTGGATTTGAATTGGCTTTGTGCTAAACGGTTTGTAATTACTGTGGTTTATTTCCAGTTAATGTAGCTCCAAATCAATCACTAAAGGGAGCCTGGGTTAGAGTCTAAACTACTTTGTTACGACAAATTAAAGCCAGGTAGCTTGACACGCGTCCACTTTTATAACTGACTAAAATAAAGGATTATCTTAGTATTAGTTAGGGTGGAGGTCAGGATATGAGGGTGGAGGAGCTCGGAACGCAATTAAAGACATTATCTATGTTAAAACAACAAAAAGTTTGAGATTTAAAAGCAAAATGCTGAGTTCCATGTCTTAAACTAAGTGAATTGATGTAAATACTCACATTCCACAGGTCTCATCTCGCAGACTTTCTGCTGCCACAGCTTCCATGTCTCACAGTCACAGGGCTCATGGGCCTCACCTTGGCACTCCCTGGAATATACACACACAGATTAAGGGGATGCAGACCGTTTTAATAACCCAAAGTTCACATTCTGTCCCTGGACTGTATAAATAAAAAAAGTCAAAAACCCCATCAATTGACCCTATATGCCTTTCAACCAAATGCCTTCCTCATGTCAAGGGAACTATTAAAGTCAGACCTGTGTTACATCCAGTTTCCATTTCCAAATGTCATGTCAACTGCACTCCTCAATGAACCTGACGAGTGAACCTGACGGCTGCCTTTAGGAGCCATAAGGTGAGGTGCAGTGAGGTGGGTAGTATTAGTTAGCGTGGGGGAGCTCGGGAGGCAATCACATTTTCAAGACTTAGAATATATAAGAACATACGTGTATAAGTGCACTGGTTTGATTCTATTTATTTTAACATGTGCTTGCCTCTTTATTTAATATGACAGTCTACTCTTTTATTTTGTCTTTTACTGCACTGTTCTCTTTGCTGTAGCAATTTAAATTCCCCTGCTGAGGGACAAGGATTTCTGATGGCAAAATAATAACATATTAAACAAAAGATAAGTGTTATAATAATAAATAATAATAATAATAATATATTTTATTTATAAGCGCACTTTTCATTTGCGTAAACAAAACTCAAAGTGCTACAAAATTAAAAATTAAAAAGGGTGAAACAAAACAACAATAAAAAAAAAACAATTAAAACAACATAATAAAAGCTGTGACATTCATGCCCGCATGGCATAATGTGGGGGATTTAAAAATCTAGTTAAAGGCTATTCTAAAAAGATGCGTTTTTAGGCCTTTTTTGAAAGCCTCCACAGTCTGTGGTGTCCTCAGCTGGCTTGGGAGGGCATTCCACAATCTCGGAGCAGCGGAGCAGAAGGCTCGGTCTCCCATGGTCTTCAGTTTTGTCCTTGGTGGGATGAGGAGGTTTGCCTTTACTGAATGTAGGTTCCTCGTGGAGGTTTGTGGGGTGAGCAATTCCTTGATGTAGGAGGGAGCATTTCCATATATGCACTGATGAGTGAAGAGGGTGATTTTGTAGTCAATCCTGAGTGAGACCGGGAGCCAGTGCAGTGATTTGAGGATGGGTGTGATGTGTTCGTACTTCCGCACTCTCATCAGGATCCTTATCAAGGTTTCTTGTCTCTATGTTAACGCAAGCTTAAGTTGGGAGGATTTTGGCCCAGCCTAGCAGACTGGAAGACTGGTATTATCCAGATGTTGAGAGGTACCTGGTTTTTCTACCAAGAAATCCTTTCCCCCATACTCTGAGCTTCTTAAACTGCTGTTTGGAAACTCCAGGGGGGCTGTCATACAGCCTCGCTCAGCAGGGGCTTCCATCTAGCACCTCCATCACTGCTGTTTCTTTGGAGAGATTGTTCCCAGCAGAGCTTCAGAGCTCTCTGTTGGACAGAACTTGGGCCTCCTGAAAATGGCCAATCTTTCCTAGTTACTGGGTTTCTCCTGACATCCAAACTCTCAGAAGACTCTTAATGATTTCAACCTTTTTCTCTATTTCACAGAACTTCTAAACATGTTTCTAATTTGTCATTTTAAAACTCTGAATGCAAATTCATTGTTTAATTACACATACAAATACAAAAATAAAGACAAAAACCCTTCTTAACTGACTTCTAATTGATGAAAACATGTTATTTGTTTTAACCTTGTTTTGTTTTTAATAATATCCATCCGTGTTAGAATCCAAAGGGAAGTCCAGATGTAAACAATAATACACACAGACTACATAAATGTTAACATCTTCTTATAGGGTGTGGTACTTATAACTGACCAGCAGAAGAGATGGCCTTTGCCACAATCCACAGCCGGGGCCCTCAGGAGGGGAAAGCTCAGAGGGTCTGAGTTGGAGGTCCCGGGGCCCTGGGTGCTCAGCCTCACCGCCCTTTCACACCCTGCCTTGGGACACCAGCGGATTGCCGGATTGTTCTCCACAAACGCCTGTCAAGAGATGAATCAAAGGAAGGTATTTTATAGAGGGCCACTCTATTACACTTTTTCTTTTCTCTATTAGGTTTGAACGTTTCTGCTGTAGGACATCAGTGAAACAATAATGTGCCGCTGGATGTTAATTTAATTTCTAAAGGCTTTCAAATCTGAGAATATCATGAATTAAACATGTTTAGCGCTTTCCTTTCAAGTCCAAGAATATCTGTCTACTCACATCAATGTTTGACCTACCATGTCAGTCAACTGGCGTCTGTATTCAGTGTCATACACTTTTAAATTGAACTGCAAAGAAGTATGCGTTTATCTCTGAAGGTGACAATATCATTTAAATAATATGTGTAGAAGGTTTATAGTTAAAATAAATCTCTGTCTGTTTTGTTATCTTGTCACCTTGATGTCAAACTGGAGGTAGCGCTTGTCCATCTCCCTGGAAACCACACTCTCAATGACTTCCACAGGCACTAGCTGGTAGCAGTCGAAGGCCGGGCAGAAGATGTTGTGGGCTTCACCCTCTTGGATCTTTAGATTTAGAAACCTGAGGAATTAGACATTGCAATAAGATGAAGACAAACACATGCTGATGTAGGTAAAGGATAAGGGAAATAGTTCAACCCTGAGCAGATTGGCAAACAGGACAAAAATATATTATAACCTACCCTTCCCAGCATGCTCTGCAGAACTCGTGGCCGCAGGACATGTCAACAGGTTCCTCGAAGACGGTAATGGAAGACAAGCAGATACCACACTGTAACGCAAAAGAAAAGAAATACAATCTGTCATAAAGCCACAGTACAAATAGGTTCAAGTCGGTCTATATAAATAAAGTATGCTATAACACATGATTAAGTACAATTTCAGTACAATTCATATATTATTACAATACACTTTGAAGGAAGATGAAAACAGCCTTTGAGAATAGGCTGACGAGGCTCTTCTCAACATGTGGCAGTGGGTGGCCTAATTGTAATGCTAAATGGTGGGATGACTAGAGAAGGAAAACTGTGTCCTATGACCTCTCATTAGCATGTGGCTCACAGGTTACTGCTGTGTGATCAGATGTGTTTCTCACATCAACAGTAACCAATGGGGCAGTCACACTCAGGCCTTGTTACAGTGAAAGACTGACCTTAGCAAAAGACATAAAGGAGCCAGTGTACTTCGACAATGTAAGTATTGATTTGGGAAAGAGCAGAATGTGATATAATCAACTGTAACCTTTAAACGGGCCCGCGAGTGGACCCGCTCCATTGGCATTGCTGTTTGAGGCACAGAGCCACACAAAAAGAAGCCGTAATCATCTTTCATCCAAAAGGATTATGGCTTCTAACACCAAACTTTTCAGAGACTGTCTGATTCCCCCCCACAGGTAGCAATGCCATTTCTAAAGCTTGAAAGTCTCTGGTCACCAATGGCATGAAAACACCAATGGATTTATTGAAAGGATCCGCTTTCCATTATATATATATGTATATATATACACACATTATATATATATATATATATCGCAGCATATATCTTTAGGCAAAGCACCCATTTGAGTATATGTATCGTTTTTTAGCCGAGGAGCCTTTACAAGATAATAATAATAATAATAATAATAATAATAATAATATAATATAATGAGATGATATAATGATAATATACTGGTTCTTAGAGTAATTTGATTTAGGCAATTTTTACACTTTTATAGTACTAGTAATGTGAAAGAAGAACACGAGAGAAATATATTAGAAAGATAATATACATGTATTAAAAATGTATAATTCATTTGAAATAACTGCTGGTGCCTTTATAAAATATCAAAGGCAAATCAATAGAAAAGGGCTATTTTGAAATGCAATTAAGAGAACACACACACACACACACACACACACACACACACACACACACACACACACACACACACACACACACACACACACACACACACACACACACACACACACACACACACACACACACACACACACACACACACACACACACACATGTGTAATTTATAATGTAGAATGTGACCCCCTGGTAGAGTGCCACGGACCCCAGGGGGTCCCTGCACCACGCTTTGAGGCTGCGGCCACACGAGGACGAATTTGGTCGTTTGCGTTACTGTTTAGTGTCATATAGACCGTTCGGCCACACGAGGACGACCGAATACGGCACTAAACGACTGAGGAAACGATAACGGATCCCAAGGTGGATAGAAAGGCATACGCAACTCTCTGGGGGGTCCAACGGCTCCGTGTGTGCGCCCTATCCGAACATTTTCAGATCACTGATAGTGATTGCGCAATAGCCCCGCCTCTCCCCACCTCTTCTGCTCACCTCCGTTTACCCCGCGCCATTGCTGAAGTGTTTCGCCACCAACAACAACAACAATGGCGGATCGCAGAGTTGCTATCGTGCTCCGGACGCTATTGACCATGCTACAGTTGTTTGTGCAACATCTACAGCAATAATGATGAGGCAATAGCCCCGCCTCTCCCCACCTCTGCTGCTCACCCCCGCGTCAAAGTAAACTGCACCCTGAATTCAGATTATTTATCTTTCTCTCGCGAGTGAAGTCTAATCCGACAGGACGGAGACACGCAGCTCTGCTCACCTGCAGCTCCTCCCGCTGCAGCAAAACACACACTTCAAGTCAGATCATCACCCTTAGCTATTTTAATTACCTCTCAAACTCCCTAAACTAGTTATAGATATGTTTATTTTTTACTGTCGGCCGGGT
The DNA here is from genome assembly GCF_902827115.2 of Pseudochaenichthys georgianus. Classification (NCBI taxonomy): domain Eukaryota; kingdom Metazoa; phylum Chordata; class Actinopteri; order Perciformes; family Channichthyidae; genus Pseudochaenichthys; species Pseudochaenichthys georgianus. The sequence goes on from NC_047518.2 coordinate 19,069,150, forward strand.
CACTGATTACTGGATCAGCTGCTGCATGAGACAGACACAAAAAGAGAGGCTCCGTGTATTTTATTATTATATTATATAGAGTCGTTATTCATTTGTTTTAAAGCTCAATAAATAACAAAGAAGACCTTTGACCGGCACTTTTATAATTTTGTCCGGAAGATTTAAACTTTAATACACGTTGCCTGGTGAAAAACTCTGCCCGGTTCCCTCGGCCCCCACCGCGGAGAATAAACAGAAGGGCAACCATGACAACCATGCTTCTTCGCTGCTTTTGTGGAGGAAGTTACAGCGCCACCTACAGGCTCCTGCATATGTACTGCAGCCTCTCCAGCGGTTGGAGCTAAACAGAGCGGTCTCGTGTGGGCAGACACTATCCGGATAACTATTGCGTGTGGACGGAAGCTTGTTTGCGATTGCGTTTGCGTTAATCCTATGCGTTTAGCCGTTTTCGTCCTCGTGTGGCCGCAGCCTGAGAATCACTGAATTAGAGGGAAAGTACCCAACTTCACTCATTGAATTCAGGTCTTGAAAACACTATTGATCACTCCGGCTTTCCAATGAATTAGATAGATAACTTCTCTTTAATCTTTAAGTATTTATATGTTCGCTTTCATTGTCTTTTAAACGCAATATATTTGTATCTATTTATTTGTTTGTTCCAGCCATTTCTTTTTGATCACGTTTTAAATGTTAATGTTTTATTAATGTTGTATGCCTCTGTAAAGCACTTTGCCTCGTGTCTGAATGGTGCAGAGTATATACACTTGCTATGCTTCCAACCTCTTCTGGGAAAGCCTGGTTGTTATCAAACCCATTCGATGTCTTCACTGCAGTCTTCTTTAGTGGTGTCCAACGAGACAAAAAAACATCTCCCAAAAGGACATCTCACATTACCTGGCATCATTTCCATCCTCACAACTGTTCACAAAGGAGACTGCTGAGGGAAATGTCAAGCGTGTCTGATAATGATCAGGAACCCCCAGACAAGGTCAGCCTAATGGGAGGAGAATTGAACAGGGGGGGTGCAGCAGTGAGGCTCAATAATGTCCTGAAGACACAGCTGTGGGAAATATGAGGGTTTGACAGCACACTTGCATGTCTATGACTTAGCTGTAGTTATTGCTAGCTCACAAAATGTGGGTTTTATCTTTTTGGTTGTTAAGTTTAACTTTTTAGAGAGTACTTGATACCTTTTTATGTTAGATGTAAAGTGGAAACAATTAGCAGACAGCGTTAGACTCCCAACACAACATCTGGAGCGCACTAAAGTTTGATTACTTATTATTTCATGTTTAACACAAAAGGAGGAGTTTGCTATGGAACATTCCTTCTACCCTCTTGTGTTGTCCCTCTCATTGGCCTATAGACGGTAAAACTGTGTACACTCATAACTTATTTAGAAAGTATTTTAATATTCTCTCTTGTTTAGAGCTAACAACATAATTAACGGACCCCTTCGTTCTCCTAGGAGTAGAAAAGTGCTGATTGTGTTTATGATGGCGGGGAAGACTAACGGCATGAATACTAATGATCGCTAGCAATGTAGTGCTGGGAAATAATGCAACATTATGCAGAAAGACAGGTGTGGCGGTGCAAATTAAAAGATATCAGCAAAGACACTTCAGGAAAGTCTGTATCCTCGTAAGGAAAAACACTGTTCTCCTGGATACCCCGCCAGCTACTTCTTCTCCATGCCCTTACACCCTAGCTTCGTCCTCGCTGCTGGAGGAACTTCTTGGTCAGGGAAACAAGCTGCTCCCCAGGCGACTCTGATTCTAGTCTATTTCATCTAATGGCTCTTCGTGGGTCGACACAGTAAAGCCTTAAAGGTAGGGTAGGTAAGAATGGAGAAACCAGCTTGAGTGCGCTAGAATTTGAAAGTATGCAGCCGAAAGAAATCTGCCCCTTCCTTCACACTTCCTTACAGAGCCCCTCCTCTATGGGCTCAGAACAGTCTCATAATACACACATGCACACAGAAGGATTCACACTTGTGTTTTTCAATGCACACACAAATGTGTTCCGTTTCATATACATGTAAATAAAATCCAAATACAGAAAAAAGTTTTACATATGTATTGTTGATCCTCACATATTTGTTTTCCGTTTAAAACCTCTGCACCTGCAAACACAAACCGCTTTCTGTGCACGGATCGCTTCGCTGTGCATTCGTGTGTGGGTTTTTTGAGACTCCCCTGACGGTCAGCCGATTCATACTTGTAATTTTTCTATCTATAGCCAATCAGATGTCTCCTTCATTCTAAGCCAATCACATAAGCGCGCCCCCACGAGGGTATGCTTTATTGCGTTCATGACACTTCATATACGCATTTTGCGCAGTCCGGTCAGCTCGCTAAACAGAGGGCGGAGCTTCAGGTGATCATGCAGAGCTGCGAGTCTCCGTCAGACTCAGCAGCTGATCTGATCTCTCTCTCGTCCGGTTATACTTCACTCGCGTTTATGTCCATATCGATCAGATCCAGCTCTCCTGATCGGCCTTTATAGAGAGCACCGATCAAACTATTAAGAGAGGATATCGGCCGATAATGACCGGCGGGCTCCCCCCTGTTGACAGTTCACTGTCTAGCACTGGCTTCGTAGTGCACTGATCAATTAGGCTAAGCTAACCTGTAGCTGCTCCCTCCACACTCACAACAACTTCGTACAGACATAAATAAAGCAGCTGTTTTCACCATACAGGAAACACACATTTAAAACGGTTTTGCCTGCCGTTTTTGTGTACACAAGCATTCATCAATGGTTCGGGAAGTGGCGCTGTACCTTAATAATATAAAGGCTTGTATTTGCGTGCATTTCCTGTTCGGAAAGTGGCGCTGTACTGGGAGTGGAGGGTGTCCTGAGATTAGCGCCTGCAGGCAGGCTCCATGGAACAGTCAGCTCCGGACTGCGCAAAATGCGTACATGAAGCGCTACGTCATGAATGCAATAAATCTACCCTCGTGGGGGCGCGCTCATGTGATTGGCTTATAATTGAGGAGACATCTGATTGGCTATAGATAGAAAAAATTACAAATACGAATCGGGTGACCATCAGGGGAGTCTCAAAAAACCCACACACGAATGCACAGCGATCCGTGCACAGAAAGCGGTTTGTGTTTGCAGAGGTTTTAAACGGAAAACAAATATGTGAGGATCAAAAATACACATGTAAAACTTTTTTATGTATTTGGATTTTATTTACATGTATATGAAACGGAACACATTTGTGTGTGCATTGAAAAACACAAGTGTGGATCCGGAAATACAAGTGTGAATCCTTCCGTGTGCATGTGTGTATTATGAGACTGTTCTGAGTCCATACTCCTCCAACACACACGAACACGCACATGACCAATGAGGGCACGAGATAAGTTTGTGCACAGATGGAAGCCTGACAGGCAGGTAGGCCATCCAGTTACTTTAGCCGGGCCGGCTCAGATGATTGGTCGTGCTTTTTACAGTACTACAGCTTCCACAGGTGACATTTTTTATTTTATTTTTTGTCAAAGCACTTCAGATATTCATTGCTATCGGGATGTTAAAAGCATTCCATGGAATATAACAAGTGTTTCTGAAGTGAATTACCTACCCCACCTTTAACTAAAATGAGGTTCTCATCTTCTATATCTGCCATTTGAAAGCCCTTGGAGGCGACTGTATAAATTATTATTAGTGAGAGTTGGACTCCCACCAGTTCAGAATGAATGGTGAGGCTCAGCACCAGCCTCATTTTCTTTCTCATTTTAAGTGTGCAATTCAGCCATAATAGATTAATACTAATATACCACTGTATATATTGTAATATGCATCTTATATATTGTAGTACAATGTGCAAGTTTATACTTTAACTTCCTTTATTTATATAATTATTCTTATTCTATATTTTTTTTAATTGGGCATTTTACTTTTACTTCTTGTGCTCATATAATATCTTAATTTTTTTTTTTATTGCACATTCTTACTTTAAGTTCTTATGTTTGTATCATTATTTGAATGATGTATTTGTATTCATTTTGTATTTAATTTCATTATCAAATGGAGCAACTGTCACAAAACCCTGATTCTGATTCTTTTTGATGTTTTATTGAACATTGTTGAAAGCGAACCTCACCAGAGAAGACTCCAGGTCTGCAGGCATGAGGCTGATCTGGTCGGGGGAGGTGGAGGAGGAGCGGGTGTTGCGGGGCGTCCGGGGCGAGGGCAAGGTGTCCCATGCGTTGTAACCACTGGGGGGGGGGTGGGGCATCTGGACACCTGACCGCTGACAGCATTCCTCAGCATTGCTCATCCAGGCCTCTAAGAGCTTCTCTCTGTCCCAATCTGAAGCAAAAATGTAATGAAACTTAAAGAAAGGGAAATGCATAAAACCAAACAGAGAAAAATAATGCAAGTCAGTGAAGTATCCTGAGTTCTGGATTAAATCGTGGACTTTGGGTCGTGGCTGAACCTGTCTCTGCGGTCCTGCCTTGGGTCTCGCCATGCTGCTTCCCTGATGGCTTCCACAGGATTGTAGCTGACATCCTCGTGGATTCATCTTCTTATTACAGACACATGCATTTCCTAACATTCGGTCTATATGCTGTAAAATGTATTATCTCTTCGATTTACACACGGCATCTATTGCACGTCTGTCCGTCCTGGGAGAGGGATCCCTCCTCTGTTGCTCTCCCTGAGGTTTCTCCCATTTGTTCCCCTTAAACTGGGGGTTTTCTCTGGAAGTTTTTCCTTGTTCGATGTGAGGGTCTAAGGACAGAGGGTGTCGTTTTTCTAATACTGATATTCTGAACAATCCGTGCTTTTGTATTTGCTGTAAAGTGTCTCTACTGTAGGCTATTTTTATTTTATGTACAGCACTTTGGTTCGACCAAAAATCGTTTATAGCTTTGTTATGAGCGTGTGACATGAAGCATAAAAGGCTTTGGATGACCATCAAAAGAAAATTAAGCTGAGAGGCCAGAAAAGTGGAACTACTATATAAATGTCATAAAAGGCAAGTGCTTGTAAAAGATTCCAGGGTCATTCAGTTTAAAAGACCATTTGAGTTGTGCTTTTAAAAACAAAGCTCAACATATTATTTGAATGACAATACAGACTTGTTAACACCATGTGATAAGCAAACGGGCCCTGCTCAGTTATTTAGCCTTAGCCTTTATTTTGTGATCATATTCAACTAATCTTCATGAATAAAAGGCATGGACAAACTGAATAAATAAGACTTTCTCTCAGCAATTGTTTTTCACCAATACAAAATGTATTCACATACAAATGTGTTTTGTTTGTAAGAATTGGTAAGCAGCACACAGCAGAATCCACTAAAGCCCACACAAGTCTCACTCAAGTGGCTGCACTACCAACTGCTGATAGCATGGACCTGCTGCCATCTGGTTTCCTGTTTTAGAATAGCCGTTCGATCTCAGCACAGGAGCAGGTAGGAGAGCTCTCCAGTATTAATATTAAATGAGGTGAGGACTGCGCCCGAGACAACATTCTCTATGCTGAAATGCCCAAAAATAAGGAACATGAACCGATTAACTGTACAATCAGAAAATGACCAGCCTCCAGACACGTCCCACCACCAATCAAATGCCTCAGACTCTAAATAGCCTCGTTCCGATAATGAATATTCCCACAATTTCCCCCGTTTCCATTCAATTAAAACTCATCATTGATCCGTCTCTATCTTCCAGCTTTAGGACTTTCAAAGTAGTCTGATGGTATGAAAAATGTTCATATTTAGTCTTCAATATAGATATTAGCTGGAAAATACAAATTGTCAGAAGCATAGACAGGCAGGCAGCTAAGCAGGAAATAGCAAGAAATTAGATAATAAAACTGAAAAAGACCAACATGTACATTTAAAAGTTTGGACACTTAAGTTTCAACAAGAAAATAATCTTATAAATACATTCAAAACCTCTTTCCGTGAAGATTACCAATAAGCCTGTTCAATCCCTGTTAAACATACAGAGAGTATTCCCACGATAGAGGTGAATAAATATAGCAATAATCTGGGTTCACTCTCCCTTCTGAGCTAATATGTAGCACACTGAGCTCAAGAGCCGCCACTGAGCCGACTGAATTAAACAACGGGGCGCTTAAAGACTGAAAATCAACCACAAACTGTGACTCGTTTTTTTGAGTTCCCCACTACCATAATCTAAGCCAAGTGAACTGAAGTGGGGAGATGCTTTTCAAAGGCAAATCAAGTCATTTTGTTTGAAGCATTTGAAGCGCTTCATGCACATTATCTTAGCTAGGTTAAGTGAAGCTAGTTGGAGAATTGGTTGCTTAAGGCTGCATAACAAATCACAACTGTGACACTTTTACTCAGTACTTGGCCAACCTAAATTACAGAACATCAGAAAAAATGTCTTTGTGGATGAAGTGAAATAAATTAGCTTTACTTCGATTAAAACACTTTCACTGCATTAGTAACACATGCCTCTTGGAAGCATGTGTCTTCCATTTAATGACTCCTTATTGACAGAATAATATACTGTATTTCCTGTGTGGGTATGTACATAATGAGTGTTGCAAATATGTAACTTGTCTTTTACCTTAAGCTACCCTTACTTCACACTCCAATAGATTTAATAAGGCAACTCAAATGTTACACTCTGTGTCACCTTAGACTCTAATCTCATACTTTATATTCCTCCTGGCATTAGATCTACACTGGAAAGACAAACTGTGCGCAAGAAGCCAAACCATCAATATACATTATTACAACCTCGATGTCAGCATGCTATTTGTGATGTACAGGAATATAAGTTAACAGGATATGCTTACTAGTACATATACTTGCAGTAATATAGGATGTAGCTCAAGCGAGCAGAATTCTACTGCTAGAGCTAGAACTCATCCCAGAGTTGTGCAAAGCTCATTTCAAACGAATACAAGCATTGAAAATATATTGATGCTATTACATGAAGCAGCCTGATGTGGAAAATGTTCTTTATAGTAAATGTGAAATGTGTAACTAAGTACCCTATTTTTAGAATGTACCAGTGTTTTTCCTCACTTATTTGGTACGGAGGACAAGCCCACTAAAATAGCATTTAGAGCCTGGGACAGTGACTCTCTCCAGTGAGAGCAATACAAATGAAATTCTCTGAGATAACAAAGGCTGTTAACATCTTGCCCTTTTCACTGCGTGGAAACCACTGGAGTGTAGCATGAAGTTTATACGATATACGGCTTCTCTAATCTTGAAACAATATAACTATATACACATTTACCAACAGAGTTTTTCGTAAAGAGTGAAATATGGTTTGCTTAGTGAGGGTAAACTACGTGGGACAATTGGGTACACAGTAAAGAAACAGTTTTTGAAAGCATGTGCTTTGAATTGTGATTTTCAGTATCTTTTATTTTGCCCAATAGGCTATCATGTGTTAGTGTCTCTCTGTGTGTGTGTGTGTGTGTGTGTGTGTGTGTGTGTGTGTGTGTGTGTGTGTGTGTGTGGTGTGCGTGTGTGTGTGTGTTGGTGTGTGCGCGTGTGCGTGTGCGTGTGTGTGTGTGTGTGTGTGTGTGCGATAGTACCGTGGGCACGTAGCAGAGCCTCTGCAGTGAAGAGAGGGGCCTGCAGCATGTCGGCTGTCTCCACTATCAGCATGTCCTTCAGCCTCCTCATGTCCTGAGGCCGCAGACCCTCGTACAGCTAGAGAGGAAAATGGACAGAGACCAGAGAGGAGGGAAGGAGGGGAATAAAAAGGAAGAAGAGAGGAAAGGATGCAATTAAGGATGGTAAGGATGCAGGTTAGCAGAGAAAAGTAATGACAGAGCAGAGGGCGCAACAGAGGGTGTGATTAAGGAGAACAGGGGTGGAATGAGGGTGGGAGTAGATAGTTGTATTTGTTGAAAAGGGAGGGAGAGAATACAATAAATAAAAGCAAAACAGATATAGACAATTAATGATGCATGACTGAGCCAGGCCTAATGGCAGACTGTGTGTGTGTGTGTGTGTGTGTATGTGTATGTGTATGTGCGTGCGTGCGTGCGTGCGTGCGTGCGTGTGTGTGTGTGTGTGTGTGATCAAAGCATCTGCAAGTGTAGAACGTAACACTGAACTACAGCCAAATAGTGCCGGGGTCCAAGAGGAAATTACAGCCAAACCGTGGTACACTTTAGTCGTCCTATAATTTAGTTAAGCGACAGAGAAATTGTGAACTGAAAATATTTGGGTTTTGGACTGTAAAACAAGACATTAAAAAGTGTGACCCCGAAATACAAGTATGAACGTGTAAGAATTAGCATAACATTTCCAATTTAAAAGACATTAACCTTGGAACACTGAGATAAACATGTTTTGCTCTTTTCTGATAATTAATAGACCATTTTGATTAATCTATGAAATATTAGGTAGATTGATAAATAATGAACATAATCTATGTTGCAGCTCTTTCTATGATTGAATAAAATGTACGGTGCCTCTTGGTGTGTTAATCTGTACCTCTCTTCGGTCAAGGGCTGAGTACTCTGCCTCTATACTCTCGGCCTCGGGGGCCAGAGAGAAGACCATCTGCGACTCCAGGCAGAGGGCCAGCTCCTTGTGGTGCTGCTTCTCTGCACAGTCACATGGAGTCTCGTGCTCTTCGTTCTCTGCGAACAGATCCGCTTCTCTCTGCACCAGGAACTGAGCAAGTAGAAACAAGAGGAATATTTGGCTTTGAAAATGGGGCTAAAAGTTTGAAACACCATAAAGACAAAAAGGAGTACCAGTTATTCTGTGTTGAAGAAAAGGCTACACAATTATGGGAGAAATGCTAATCCCAATTATTCTGATCTATCCTCTGATTTTTGCTCATTACTAACACATTTTCAGTTCCAGGACCCATCTGTGGATTGCACTCTAAATAAGTGCGTTTTTCCCCCAATAGCAAAGGCTGAGTCACTTTGGGAAAATTGAACGACTTGTTCTGTCAAGTTAGTATGAATATGCCATTTGAAATGTTCTAAATATATGTTCAATTCCTTCTGAATTATTTTTGCTTGATTTTAAATATATGGGTTTCTCTCTTTGTATTAAACTAGTACACCATGCCATTTTGAATTCTGCCTTTCTTTTTTCACATGCTGCAAATGGCATTTTGTTTTATAAGCCAAACAAAGTTGTTTTCATTTCATTTAATCGTTTATTTGGCAGGGACAATGCACAGTGGTGAACACTTAAAACATAACAAATGTGTCAAGTGTAACAGTGCCAGATTTAGCTTTGAGCTAAACGAGTTTTCTTTCAGAGGTAGATATTCAGCTAAACACACTGATGGCCTTATTCATGTGACTGTTTTACGAGATGCATCTTGCCCCAGGTATTAATAAAGATGTTCAGTGTTGCATGACATCTTCTCAAACTCACAAAGCAGCCGTTGATCAAACGTTACGCAATGGACCTGAACGAAATGACGCACATCAGCAAATATTCAGAGAACAAAAGGGCAGACAATGAATAATGTGTGTTAAAACATGGTTACTCGGTCCCCTTTTGACTTCTTTCCACTCAATTGGTTTACTGTCTATGTGACTCTTTAGTTTCTATCTATGGAATCATCAACCTATACATTAAATGTCATACTTGAGAATATTTAACATTAGCCCAAACTGACAAATGCCCACAGGACTTTGAGACCTCACCTCCACACAAATCTTCATGCCTGAGGCAGCAGCGTAGTGCAGGCAGGTGTACTTCTTGTTGTCCGTGGCATTGACGTCAGCCCTCTCGTATTCTCCACGGTCCAGCTTTGCTCCGGTCCATGACAAGATGATTTGTAGAGCTTCAGCCCGACGATGTCTGTCTTCGTATGGCCGTGAGATCCGGGGCTGCAGCGCCCCCTCTGAGGTCAGGATCTGGGGCCCCATGCAAAGAAGGTGCAGAGAGGTCTCATTGCGCACGTTGCGCTTGTTAGGATTCCCATCTTTGCCCACAAGAAAAGACCTTTAAAGAAAAAGACAGACAGGAATAAAAGTTGATTAAAAGTGTTGCTTATTGGCCCAGAAATGGCTTTGCCTGCTAATATCTGGGGCAAACCAACTCATAATGGTTCTCATTTTATTATTATTAATAGGCGCTTTGCTTTCACACCAAGTGCTTTTCCCAGGAATAGTTCCCGGAACCTTTATTTCCTGGAACTATTTAGTAAATCGCATTCACACCGGAATAAGTCCCTGAGGGAGCCGCTGACGTCACTTCTTCTGCTTTGGGTTTACTGGCAGGCCGCAAACAACTTCACGGCGTATACTGCCACCCGAAGTGGCCGGCGAGGTCCCGGGAGTTGGGGACTGGCTTCAGTAGAAGCTGCTGGGACTCCCAGCAGCTTCTACTGAAGCCTTCCGAGTAAATCACCAGAACGCCGACACCCACACACACACACACACACACACACACACACATCACACACCCACACACACACACACACACACACACACACACACACACACACACACACACACACACACACACACAACACACCCCACACACCACACACACACACACACACACACACACCACACACACACACACACACACACACACACACACACCACACATACATGTGTAATTTATAATGTAGAATGTGACCCCCTGGTAGAGTGCCACGGACCCCAGGGGGTCCTGCACCACGCTTTGAGGCTGCGGCCACACGAGGACGAATTTGGTCGTGCGTTACTGTTTAGTGTCATATAGACCGTTCGGCCACACGAGGACGACCGGAATACGGCACTAAACGACTGAGGAAACGATAACGGATCCCAAGGTGGATAGAAAGGCATACGCAACTCTCTGGGGGGTCCAACGGCTCCGTGTGTGCGCCCTATCCGAACATTTTCAGATCACTGATAGTGATTGCGCAATAGCCCCGCCTCTCCCCACCTCTTCTGCTCACCTCCGTTTACCCCGCGCCATTGCTGAAGTGTTTCGCCACCAACAACAACAACAATGGCGGATCGCAGAGTTGCTATCGTGCTCCGGACGCTATTGACCATGCTACAGTTGTTTGTGCAACATCTACAGCAATAATGATGAGGCAATAGCCCCGCCTCTCCCCACCTCTGCTGCTCACCCCCGCGTCAAAGTAAACTGCACCCTGAATTCAGATTATTTATCTTTCTCTCGCGAGTGAAGTCTAATCCGACAGGACGGAGACACGCAGCTCTGCCACCTAGCAGCTCCTCCCACTGCAGCAAAACACACACTTCAAGTCAGATCATCACCCTTAGCTATTTAATTACCTCTCAAACTCCCTAAACTAGTTATAGATATGTTTATTTTTTACTGTCGGCCGGGTCACTGATTACTGGATCAGCTGCTGCATGAGACAGACACAAAAAGAGAGGCTCCGTGTATTTTATTATTATATTATATAGAGTCGTTATTCATTTGTTTTAAAGCTCAATAAATAACAAAGAAGACCTTTGACCGGCACTTTTATAATTTTGTCCGGAAGATTTAAACTTTAATACACGTTGCCTGGTGAAAAACTCTGCCCGGTTCCCTCGGCCCCCACCGCGGAGAAAAAACAGAAGGGCAACCATGACAACCATGCTTCTTCGCTGCTTTTGTGGAGGAAGTTACAGCGCCACCTACAGGCTCCTGCATATGTACTGCAGCCTCTCCAGCGGTTGGAGCTAAACAGAGCGGTCTCGTGTGGGCAGACACTATCCGGATAACTATTGCGTGTGGACGGAAGCTTGTTTGCGATTGCGTTTGCGTTAATCCTATGCGTTTAGCCGTTTTCGTCCTCGTGTGGCCGCAGCCTGAGAATCACTGAATTAGAGGGAAAGTACCCAACTTCACTCATTGAATTCAGGTCTTGAAAACACTATTGATCACTCCGGCTTTCCAATGAATTAGATAGATAACTTCTCTTTAATCTTTAAGTATTTATATGTTCGCTTTCATTGTCTTTTAAACGCAATATATTTGTATCTATTTATTTGTTTGTTCCAGCCATTTCTTTTTGATCACGTTTTAAATGTTAATGTTTTATTAATGTTGTATGCCTCTGTAAAGCACTTTGCCTCGTGTCTGAATGGTGCAGAGTATATACACTTGCTATGCTTCCAACCTCTTCTGGGAAAGCCTGGTTGTTATCAAACCCATTCGATGTCTTCACTGCAGTCTTCTTTAGTGGTGTCCAACGAGACAAAAAAACATCTCCCAAAAGGACATCTCACATTACCTGGCATCATTTCCATCCTCACAACTGTTCACAAAGGAGACTGCTGAGGGAAATGTCAAGCGTGTCTGATAATGATCAGGAACCCCCAGACAAGGTCAGCCTAATGGGAGGAGAATTGAACAGGGGGGGTGCAGCAGTGAGGCTCAATAATGTCCTGAAGACACAGCTGTGGGAAATATGAGGGTTTGACAGCACACTTGCATGTCTATGACTTAGCTGTAGTTATTGCTAGCTCACAAAATGTGGGTTTTATCTTTTTGGTTGTTAAGTTTAACTTTTTAGAGAGTACTTGATACCTTTTTATGTTAGATGTAAAGTGGAAACAATTAGCAGACAGCGTTAGACTCCCAACACAACATCTGGAGCGCACTAAAGTTTGATTACTTATTATTTCATGTTTAACACAAAAGGAGGAGTTTGCTATGGAACATTCCTTCTACCCTCTTGTGTTGTCCCTCTCATTGGCCTATAGACGGTAAAACTGTGTACACTCATAACTTATTTAGAAAGTATTTTAATATTCTCTCTTGTTTAGAGCTAACAACATAATTAACGGACCCCTTCGTTCTCCTAGGAGTAGAAAAGTGCTGATTGTGTTTATGATGGCGGGGAAGACTAACGGCATGAATACTAATGATCGCTAGCAATGTAGTGCTGGGAAATAATGCAACATTATGCAGAAAGACAGGTGTGGCGGTGCAAATTAAAAGATATCAGCAAAGACACTTCAGGAAAGTCTGTATCCTCGTAAGGAAAAACACTGTTCTCCTGGATACCCCGCCAGCTACTTCTTCTCCATGCCCTTACACCCTAGCTTCGTCCTCGCTGCTGGAGGAACTTCTTGGTCAGGGAAACAAGCTGCTCCCCAGGCGACTCTGATTCTAGTCTATTTCATCTAATGGCTCTTCGTGGGTCGACACAGTAAAGCCTTAAAGGTAGGGTAGGTAAGAATGGAGAAACCAGCTTGAGTGCGCTAGAATTTGAAAGTATGCAGCCGAAAGAAATCTGCCCCTTCCTTCACACTTCCTTACAGAGCCCCTCCTCTATGGGCTCAGAACAGTCTCATAATACACACATGCACACAGAAGGATTCACACTTGTGTTTTTCAATGCACACACAAATGTGTTCCGTTTCATATACATGTAAATAAAATCCAAATACAGAAAAAAGTTTTACATATGTATTGTTGATCCTCACATATTTGTTTTCCGTTTAAAACCTCTGCACCTGCAAACACAAACCGCTTTCTGTGCACGGATCGCTTCGCTGTGCATTCGTGTGTGGGTTTTTTGAGACTCCCCTGACGGTCAGCCGATTCATACTTGTAATTTTTCTATCTATAGCCAATCAGATGTCTCCTTCATTCTAAGCCAATCACATAAGCGCGCCCCCACGAGGGTATGCTTTATTGCGTTCATGACACTTCATATACGCATTTTGCGCAGTCCGGTCAGCTCGCTAAACAGAGGGCGGAGCTTCAGGTGATCATGCAGAGCTGCGAGTCTCCGTCAGACTCAGCAGCTGATCTGATCTCTCTCTCGTCCGGTTATACTTCACTCGCGTTTATGTCCATATCGATCAGATCCAGCTCTCCTGATCGGCCTTTATAGAGAGCACCGATCAAACTATTAAGAGAGGATATCGGCCGATAATGACCGGCGGGCTCCCCCCTGTTGACAGTTCACTGTCTAGCACTGGCTTCGTAGTGCACTGATCAATTAGGCTAAGCTAACCTGTAGCTGCTCCCTCCACACTCACAACAACTTCGTACAGACATAAATAAAGCAGCTGTTTTCACCATACAGGAAACACACATTTAAAACGGTTTTGCCTGCCGTTTTTGTGTACACAAGCATTCATCAATGGTTCGGGAAGTGGCGCTGTACCTTAATAATATAAAGGCTTGTATTTGCGTGCATTTCCTGTTCGGAAAGTGGCGCTGTACTGGGAGTGGAGGGTGTCCTGAGATTAGCGCCTGCAGGCAGGCTCCATGGAACAGTCAGCTCCGGACTGCGCAAAATGCGTACATGAAGCGCTACGTCATGAATGCAATAAATCTACCCTCGTGGGGGCGCGCTCATGTGATTGGCTTATAATTGAGGAGACATCTGATTGGCTATAGATAGAAAAAATTACAAATACGAATCGGGTGACCATCAGGGGAGTCTCAAAAAACCCACACACGAATGCACAGCGATCCGTGCACAGAAAGCGGTTTGTGTTTGCAGAGGTTTTAAACGGAAAACAAATATGTGAGGATCAAAAATACACATGTAAAACTTTTTTATGTATTTGGATTTTATTTACATGTATATGAAACGGAACACATTTGTGTGTGCATTGAAAAACACAAGTGTGGATCCGGAAATACAAGTGTGAATCCTTCCGTGTGCATGTGTGTATTATGAGACTGTTCTGAGTCCATACTCCTCCAACACACACGAACACGCACATGACCAATGAGGGCACGAGATAAGTTTGTGCACAGATGGAAGCCTGACAGGCAGGTAGGCCATCCAGTTACTTTAGCCGGGCCGGCTCAGATGATTGGTCGTGCTTTTTACAGTACTACAGCTTCCACAGGTGACATTTTTTATTTTATTTTTTGTCAAAGCACTTCAGATATTCATTGCTATCGGGATGTTAAAAGCATTCCATGGAATATAACAAGTGTTTCTGAAGTGAATTACCTACCCCACCTTTAACTAAAATGAGGTTCTCATCTTCTATATCTGCCATTTGAAAGCCCTTGGAGGCGACTGTATAAATTATTATTAGTGAGAGTTGGACTCCCACCAGTTCAGAATGAATGGTGAGGCTCAGCACCAGCCTCATTTTCTTTCTCATTTTAAGTGTGCAATTCAGCCATAATAGATTAATACTAATATACCACTGTATATATTGTAATATGCATCTTATATATTGTAGTACAATGTGCAAGTTTATACTTTAACTTCCTTTATTTATATAATTATTCTTATTCTATATTTTTTTTAATTGGGCATTTTACTTTTACTTCTTGTGCTCATATAATATCTTAATTTTTTTTTTTATTGCACATTCTTACTTTAAGTTCTTATGTTTGTATCATTATTTGAATGATGTATTTGTATTCATTTTGTATTTAATTTCATTATCAAATGGAGCAACTGTCACAAAACCCTGATTCTGATTCTTTTTGATGTTTTATTGAACATTGTTGAAAGCGAACCTCACCAGAGAAGACTCCAGGTCTGCAGGCATGAGGCTGATCTGGTCGGGGGAGGTGGAGGAGGAGCGGGTGTTGCGGGGCGTCCGGGGCGAGGGCAAGGTGTCCCATGCGTTGTAACCACTGGGGGGGGGGTGGGGCATCTGGACACCTGACCGCTGACAGCATTCCTCAGCATTGCTCATCCAGGCCTCTAAGAGCTTCTCTCTGTCCCAATCTGAAGCAAAAATGTAATGAAACTTAAAGAAAGGGAAATGCATAAAACCAAACAGAGAAAAATAATGCAAGTCAGTGAAGTATCCTGAGTTCTGGATTAAATCGTGGACTTTGGGTCGTGGCTGAACCTGTCTCTGCGGTCCTGCCTTGGGTCTCGCCATGCTGCTTCCCTGATGGCTTCCACAGGATTGTAGCTGACATCCTCGTGGATTCATCTTCTTATTACAGACACATGCATTTCCTAACATTCGGTCTATATGCTGTAAAATGTATTATCTCTTCGATTTACACACGGCATCTATTGCACGTCTGTCCGTCCTGGGAGAGGGATCCCTCCTCTGTTGCTCTCCCTGAGGTTTCTCCCATTTGTTCCCCTTAAACTGGGGGTTTTCTCTGGAAGTTTTTCCTTGTTCGATGTGAGGGTCTAAGGACAGAGGGTGTCGTTTTTCTAATACTGATATTCTGAACAATCCGTGCTTTTGTATTTGCTGTAAAGTGTCTCTACTGTAGGCTATTTTTATTTTATGTACAGCACTTTGGTTCGACCAAAAATCGTTTATAGCTTTGTTATGAGCGTGTGACATGAAGCATAAAAGGCTTTGGATGACCATCAAAAGAAAATTAAGCTGAGAGGCCAGAAAAGTGGAACTACTATATAAATGTCATAAAAGGCAAGTGCTTGTAAAAAGATTCCAGGGTCATTCAGTTTAAAAGACCATTTGAGTTGTGCTTTTAAAAACAAAGCTCAACATATTATTTGAATGACAATACAGACTTGTTAACACCATGTGATAAGCAAACGGGCCCTGCTCAGTTATTTAGCCTTAGCCTTTATTTTGTGATCATATTCAACTAATCTTCATGAATAAAAGGCATGGACAAACTGAATAAATAAGACTTTCTCTCAGCAATTGTTTTTCACCAATACAAAATGTATTCACATACAAATGTGTTTTGTTTGTAAGAATTGGTAAGCAGCACACAGCAGAATCCACTAAAGCCCACACAAGTCTCACTCAAGTGGCTGCACTACCAACTGCTGATAGCATGGACCTGCTGCCATCTGGTTTCCTGTTTTAGAATAGCCGTTCGATCTCAGCACAGGAGCAGGTAGGAGAGCTCTCCAGTATTAATATTAAATGAGGTGAGGACTGCGCCCGAGACAACATTCTCTATGCTGAAATGCCCAAAAATAAGGAACATGAACCGATTAACTGTACAATCAGAAAATGACCAGCCTCCAGACACGTCCCACCACCAATCAAATGCCTCAGACTCTAAATAGCCTCGTTCCGATAATGAATATTCCCACAATTTCCCCCGTTTCCATTCAATTAAAACTCATCATTGATCCGTCTCTATCTTCCAGCTTTAGGACTTTCAAAGTAGTCTGATGGTATGAAAAATGTTCATATTTAGTCTTCAATATAGAATATTAGCTGGAAAATACAAATTGTCAGAAGCATAGACAGGCAGGCAGCTAAGCAGGAAATAGCAAGAAATTAGATAATAAAACTGAAAAAGACCAACATGTACATTTAAAAGTTTGGACACTTAAGTTTCAACAAGAAAATAATCTTATAAATACATTCAAAACCTCTTTCCGTGAAGATTACCAATAAGCCTGTTCAATCCCTGTTAAACATACAGAGAGTATTCCCACGATAGAGGTGAATAAATATAGCAATAATCTGGGTTCACTCTCCCTTCTGAGCTAATATGTAGCACACTGAGCTCAAGAGCCGCCACTGAGCCGACTGAATTAAACAACGGGGCGCTTAAAGACTGAAAATCAACCACAAACTGTGACTCGTTTTTTTGAGTTCCCCACTACCATAATCTAAGCCAAGTGAACTGAAGTGGGGAGATGCTTTTCAAAGGCAAATCAAGTCATTTTGTTTGAAGCATTTGAAGCGCTTCATGCACATTATCTTAGCTAGGTTAAGTGAAGCTAGTTGGAGAATTGGTTGCTTAAGGCTGCATAACAAATCACAACTGTGACACTTTTACTCAGTACTTGGCCAACCTAAATTACAGAACATCAGAAAAAATGTCTTTGTGGATGAAGTGAAATAAATTAGCTTTACTTCGATTAAAACACTTTCACTGCATTAGTAACACATGCCTCTTGGAAGCATGTGTCTTCCATTTAATGACTCCTTATTGACAGAATAATATACTGTATTTCCTGTGTGGGTATGTACATAATGAGTGTTGCAAATATGTAACTTGTCTTTTACCTTAAGCTACCCTTACTTCACACTCCAATAGATTTAATAAGGCAACTCAAATGTTACACTCTGTGTCACCTTAGACTCTAATCTCATACTTTATATTCCTCCTGGCATTAGATCTACACTGGAAAGACAAACTGTGCGCAAGAAGCCAAACCATCAATATACATTATTACAACCTCGATGTCAGCATGCTATTTGTGATGTACAGGAATATAAGTTAACAGGATATGCTTACTAGTACATATACTTGCAGTAATATAGGATGTAGCTCAAGCGAGCAGAATTCTACTGCTAGAGCTAGAACTCATCCCAGAGTTGTGCAAAGCTCATTTCAAACGAATACAAGCATTGAAAATATATTGATGCTATTACATGAAGCAGCCTGATGTGGAAATGTTCTTTATAGTAAATGTGAAATGTGTAACTAAGTACCCTATTTTTAGAATGTACCAGTGTTTTTCCTCACTTATTTGGTACGGAGGACAAGCCCACTAAAATAGCATTTAGAGCCTGGGACAGTGACTCTCTCCAGTGAGAGCAATACAAATGAAATTCTCTGAGATAACAAAGGCTGTTAACATCTTGCCCTTTTCACTGCGTGGAAACCACTGGAGTGTAGCATGAAGTTTATACGATATACGGCTTCTCTAATCTTGAAACAATATAACTATATACACATTTACCAACAGAGTTTTTCGTAAAGAGTGAAATATGGTTTGCTTAGTGAGGGTAAACTACGTGGGACAATTGGGTACACAGTAAAGAAACAGTTTTTGAAAGCATGTGCTTTGAATTGTGATTTTCAGTATCTTTTATTTTGACCAATAGGCTATCATGTGTTAGTGTCTCTCTGTGTGTGTGTGTGTGTGTGTGTGTGTGTGTGTGTGTGTGTGTGTGTGTGTGTGTGTGTGTGTGTGTGTGTGTGTGTGTGTGTGTGTGTGCGCGTGTGCGTGTGCGTGTGCGTGTGTGTGTGTGTGTGTGCGATAGTACCGTGGGCACGTAGCAGAGCCTCTGCAGTGAAGAGAGGGGCCTGCAGCATGTCGGCTGTCTCCACTATCAGCATGTCCTTCAGCCTCCTCATGTCCTGAGGCCGCAGACCCTCGTACAGCTAGAGAGGAAAATGGACAGAGACCAGAGAGGAGGGAAGGAGGGGAATAAAAAGGAAGAAGAGAGGAAAGGATGCAATTAAGGATGGTAAGGATGCAGGTTAGCAGAGAAAAGTAATGACAGAGCAGAGGGCGCAACAGAGGGTGTGATTAAGGAGAACAGGGGTGGAATGAGGGTGGGAGTAGATAGTTGTATTTGTTGAAAAGGGAGGGAGAGAATACAATAAATAAAAGCAAAACAGATATAGACAATTAATGATGCATGACTGAGCCAGGCCTAATGGCAGACTGTGTGTGTGTGTGTGTGTGTGTGTATGTGTATGTGTATGTGCGTGCGTGCGTGCGTGCGTGCGTGCGTGTGTGTGTGTGTGTGTGTGTGTGATCAAAGCATCTGCAAGTGTAGAACGTAACACTGAACTACAGCCAAATAGTGCCGGGGTCCAAGAGGAAATTACAGCCAAACCGTGGTACACTTTAGTCGTCCTATAATTTAGTTAAGCGACAGAGAAATTGTGAACTGAAAATATTTGGGTTTTGGACTGTAAAACAAGACATTAAAAAGTGTGACCCCGAAATACAAGTATGAACGTGTAAGAATTAGCATAACATTTCCAATTTAAAAGACATTAACCTTGGAACACTGAGATAAACATGTTTTGCTCTTTTCTGATAATTAATAGACCATTTTGATTAATCTATGAAATATTAGGTAGATTGATAAATAATGAACATAATCTATGTTGCAGCTCTTTCTATGATTGAATAAAATGTACGGTGCCTCTTGGTGTGTTAATCTGTACCTCTCTTCGGTCAAGGGCTGAGTACTCTGCCTCTATACTCTCGGCCTCGGGGGCCAGAGAGAAGACCATCTGCGACTCCAGGCAGAGGGCCAGCTCCTTGTGGTGCTGCTTCTCTGCACAGTCACATGGAGTCTCGTGCTCTTCGTTCTCTGCGAACAGATCCGCTTCTCTCTGCACCAGGAACTGAGCAAGTAGAAACAAGAGGAATATTTGGCTTTGAAAATGGGGCTAAAAGTTTGAAACACCATAAAGACAAAAAGGAGTACCAGTTATTCTGTGTTGAAGAAAAGGCTACACAATTATGGGAGAAATGCTAATCCCAATTATTCTGATCTATCCTCTGATTTTTGCTCATTACTAACACATTTTCAGTTCCAGGACCCATCTGTGGATTGCACTCTAAATAAGTGCGTTTTTCCCCCAATAGCAAAGGCTGAGTCACTTTGGGAAAATTGAACGACTTGTTCTGTCAAGTTAGTATGAATATGCCATTTGAAATGTTCTAAATATATGTTCAATTCCTTCTGAATTATTTTTGCTTGATTTTAAATATATGGGTTTCTCTCTTTGTATTAAACTAGTACACCATGCCATTTTGAATTCTGCCTTTCTTTTTTCACATGCTGCAAATGGCATTTTGTTTTATAAGCCAAACAAAGTTGTTTTCATTTCATTTAATCGTTTATTTGGCAGGGACAATGCACAGTGGTGAACACTTAAAACATAACAAATGTGTCAAGTGTAACAGTGCCAGATTTAGCTTTGAGCTAAACGAGTTTTCTTTCAGAGGTAGATATTCAGCTAAACACACTGATGGCCTTATTCATGTGACTGTTTTACGAGATGCATCTTGCCCCAGGTATTAATAAAGATGTTCAGTGTTGCATGACATCTTCTCAAACTCACAAAGCAGCCGTTGATCAAACGTTACGCAATGGACCTGAACGAAATGACGCACATCAGCAAATATTCAGAGAACAAAAGGGCAGACAATGAATAATGTGTGTTAAAACATGGTTACTCGGTCCCCTTTTGACTTCTTTCCACTCAATTGGTTTACTGTCTATGTGACTCTTTAGTTTCTATCTATGGAATCATCAACCTATACATTAAATGTCATACTTGAGAATATTTAACATTAGCCCAAACTGACAAATGCCCACAGGACTTTGAGACCTCACCTCCACACAAATCTTCATGCCTGAGGCAGCAGCGTAGTGCAGGCAGGTGTACTTCTTGTTGTCCGTGGCATTGACGTCAGCCCTCTCGTATTCTCCACGGTCCAGCTTTGCTCCGGTCCATGACAAGATGATTTGTAGAGCTTCAGCCCGACGATGTCTGTCTTCGTATGGCCGTGAGATCCGGGGCTGCAGCGCCCCCTCTGAGGTCAGGATCTGGGGCCCCATGCAAAGAAGGTGCAGAGAGGTCTCATTGCGCACGTTGCGCTTGTTAGGATTCCCATCTTTGCCCACAAGAAAAGACCTTTAAAGAAAAAGACAGACAGGAATAAAAGTTGATTAAAAGTGTTGCTTATTGGCCCAGAAATGGCTTTGCCTGCTAATATCTGGGGCAAACCAACTCATAATGGTTCTCATTTTATTATTATTAATAGGCGCTTTGCTTTCACACCAAGTGCTTTTCCCAGGAATAGTTCCCGGAACCTTTATTTCCTGGAACTATTTAGTAAATCGCATTCACACCGGAATAAGTCCCTGAGGGAGCCGCTGACGTCACTTCTTCTGCTTTGGGTTTACTGGCAGGCCGCAAACAACTTCACGGCGTATACTGCCACCCGAAGTCCCCGGCCGGAGGTCCCGGGAGTTGGGGACTGGCTTCAGTAGAAGCTGCTGGGACTCCCAGCAGCTTCTACTGAAGCCTTCCGAGTAAATCACCAGAACGCCGACACCTCCTCATCTCCACCGCTCCCATGTTTTATTTTGTGTTGCCATAAGTTAGTCTCTCTGCGTTGGTGCGCTGGGCTAATGCTAATGCTAATAATGCTAATGCGAGCAAATAAAATGGTGGCTTCACAAGAACTTTTCAGAGTTTTGCGGGGCGTGGTTTGCAATTCGCCCAGCCAATAGAAATTGGAACCTTTTTCTCCCCAGGAAAGTCCCTGCTCTCTAGCAGGGACTAAAAAGGGGTGAAAAGGTTCGCATAAAAAGTTCTAGTTCCAGATCTTTTTGGTGTGAACGCAAAATCCCAGGAACTATCGGAACTAGGGATGCTCTCTAAACATGCCGATCGCGAGAGCCGATCGCATGACGTAAAATACATGACACTTTTCTCTGTGCGTGGCAAAACAAGCTCGCCAAAATGGCTTCACCGGTCTGGCATTATTTGAAGGTGTCCGAAAAAGACAGTAAAATAGCGGAATGCAACGTGTGTGTGAAGCAGAAATCCTGCAGCTCCGCCCGCCGGACCGGTTAGCGGAGCGAAACACACAAGAGTTAGACCTAACAAACACACTTAGCAATTGTATCTACCTCTGGAACAAGCTAAACTAGTTATAAATATATTTATTCTTCGGGTCACTCATTACTGGATCAGTGAGCTGCGTGAGATACTGACAGGCTGTCAGGAGAGGGAGAGAGGGGGAGAGAGAGAGAGAGAGAGAGAGAGGGAGGGAGGGAGAGAGAGCTTCCGCTGATTTCTCCCGTGTTATTATCCAAAGTGAATGTAAACTTGAATAATGTACATCATTTGAATGTAATAATTAAGTTGATTGTTGTTTGTGGAAGCTTCAGTGAATGAGCCCCATTAACTGAGTTTAAACATCACTTTAAACGGAAGATTTAAAGTGATGTTTAAAGTGGACCTATCATGCTATATTTGAAACATATATTGTAGGGCCATACCTATATAAAGTATATACCAAAATACCAAACAGATCCTGCATGTTAGCCATGCCTCATTTCGCTCCATTTGCTCTTTCCAGCCCTGTTTTTTCAGGGGGCTGATTCTGTGAGCTGCAGCTGACCACGCCCCCCTGCAGAAGAGGGGAGTTGGCAGTTACCTTTGCATTAGGGCAGGGATATCATATCTAGATACTTTCCAAGGTTTGACATAATGAATTGTGCTACTTTTAAAGCAAGCAACGATGTTTTCAAATCTGTAATCAAAAAGCTCCTCAAACACGCTATCGAAGCAGTTCCTGCCGTTGGTATGTTAGTTCAAACAGTAACAACAGACTATTTTTCTTAGCGGATGAATGTCAATTTAAATCAATACATACAGCTTTTTTTTAAATCAATAAAATAATTTTCTAAATCCATAAAAGCATTTAATAATAATAATAATAATAATATATAATATTTTTATAGCGCCTTTCAGGAAACCCAAGGTCGCTTTACAAGTCGGGTAGGGGGGGGGAAGTAGTGGAAAAATAAACCTATTAAACTAACTAGTGGGGAAAGCCTTAGTAAAAAGGTGCGTTTTGAGGGCTTTTTTGAAAATGTCCAGGGTTGGGGCGCTGCGGATTTCGGGGGGGAGAGAGTTCCAGAGGGTGGGGGATGCCACACTGAAGGCTCTGTCACCAAAAGTCCGCAACCTGGTGCGGGGGGTGGAGAGGAGATCCTGTCCAGATGATCTTAGCTTCCGGGATGGAGTGTGGTAGCGGAGAAGGTCAGACAGGTATTGGGGGGCGAGGGCATGGAGGGATTTGTAAGTCAGAAGAAGGAGTTTATAGGTGATACGGTGCTTGACTGGGAGCCAGTGGAGGTGGATCAGGGTGGGGGTAATGTGCTGCCAGGGCTTGGTGTGAGTGAGCACCCTGGCAGCCGAGTTCTGCACATACTGGAGCCTGTCCAGGGCTTTACTGGGAACCCCGAACAGGACTCCGTTGCAGTAATCCAACCGGGAGGAGACGAATGCATGAATGAGGGTTTCGGCCACGGAATCAGAGAGTGATGGTCGTAGACGGGAGATGTTCCTGAGGTGATAGAAGGCAGACTTAGTGACGGATTTGATGTGTGACTGAAATGAGAGAGTGGAGTCAAGGATGACACCCAGGTTACGGACTTCGGGAGACGGGGAGATGGAACAGCCGTCAATGTGGAGGAGGAGATCCCCAACCTTCCGGAGCAGTGCTTTGGGGGCCACAACCATGAGCTCAGTCTTCTTACTGTTGAGTTTGAGTAGATTTGCTGTCATCCAGGTTTTTATGGCATGGAGACAGTTGACCAAAGACTGTGGAGGGAGCTGGGCGGATGGTGAGGTGCTGAGATAGAGCTGAGTGTCGTCAGCGTAGCAGTGGAAATTGAGACCGAATTGACGTATGATCTGGCCAAGGGGGAGCATGTAAATGGTGAAAAGTAAGGGACCAAGCACAGAGCCTTGGGGGACACCATGGTTGACTGGGGCCGAGGGGGAGGATGAGCCGCTGATGCTAACAAACTGAGACCTGGTTGATAGATAGGACTGAAACCATGACAGAGCTGTGCCAGTGATGCCAAGGTTGTCAGAGAGGCATTTCAGGAGGACTGTATGAGAAACAGTGTCAAAAGCGGCAGAGAGGTCGAGGAGGATGAGAATACTGATTTGTCCGGAGTCAGCAGCGAGAAGGAGGTCATTAGTGATCTTGAGGATTTCAATTAATATTGGTAGTCATGTCGTTACTTTGTTGAGAATGTGGCCAGCGGGATAATGTGCAGCAACGCGGTCATTATGGGGAAAATAACACCTTCATGACGATCTAGATCTCTCCGCTTCGCGTCGGGCTCCTGATCAGCCTGTCGGTTGATTATATAGAGTCATTATTCATTTGTTTTAAAGCAGGAGGTGCAAATGCTTGCCTCGGGGAGGGAGAAAAAGAGCCACAGCGAAGAATAAACAGAAGGGCAACCATGCAAGGGAAGTCTTCTTTGCTGCTTTTGTGGCAGACTACAGCGCCACTTACAGGCCTGGCATATGTACTACAGCGTCTCCAGCGCTTTCGAGCAGCAATGGCCCGCCGTGGCCCAACCTCTCATTCCCCTGATAGGTGGAGAATTGACCAATAGCCGTAGCACCACCGTCCTGACGTCAGGACAGTGTTCAAATCTGGATCAGTCTGTATCAGATCCGTTGCAGCCCCTTTTTTAGAGATGTGGGTATGGAGGAAAATAGAGAGATTTGTGTTTTCTGACACTTGGCGAGTTCCCTGGAACACCGGGGACACATATTCATGTATAAAAGACGTACAAAAGTGCATTTTGCATGATAGGTCCCCTTTAAATCTTCCATTTAGGCCCCGCCCACTCGATCGGATCGGCGATCGGTATCGGCCGATACTGATTCCGGCCCCAAAATTGGCGATCGGAGCATCCCTAATCGGAACTATTCCTGGGAAAAGTACTCTGGTGTGAAAGCGCCTATTGTCCTTCCATCAAAGTAACCCAATATGTTTTACGATTATAAACCTATATTGCTATATGTTTGGAAGCCTACCTGTGGCCCTGAACGTTTTTGCATAGTAAAGAGGAAAACATTTGCATTAGAGTCTCGGCACTTCTGTGCTTGACGTGGAAACTGGAATAATCAGAATATCCCTTTATCCATCCATCAAGTCGTATAGTTTGGCTCCACTTCAGTGTGCATTTACCTGCTGACAGTATGAAACCCCTTGTCATTTATTTACAGTCAGGTAGGAATGCAAAATTCAGCAAGCATCCCATTAGTGGGGAAACAAAACAAAAATAACTCATGCAAGGTTGTTAGCTTGTTGGATGGGAGGCTTGTTGAGCCCCATCCTATTTCATCCCAGCGTGTTGCATTCCTGAGAGCTGCTAACAGATGGCTATGGGGTGAGACAGATGGGACAGAGACGTATGGAGACAAAACATGAAAAATGTTCTCTTACGATGCAGCAAAACCGTAATAGATCAGATCAGCTGATCAGTAGCAAAGTGCTAAAAAATAAGTGATGTACTCAAAAGGACACTTTATATCTGTAATACTCTGAATTATGTCAAAGAATATAGAGCACAACAAATTAGCCCCTCATCCATCAACCCTTGGATATTCATTTCTCACAGCCAGTCAAAAATATCTAAATGTGTACAATATGTCAGTTTGCCCATGTATTTGTTTGATAATTGTATCTGGACCAAATCCTTACCTGAGTAGGCGTGTCATGGCGTGCCGGGCAGCATAGTGCAGTGGAGTGTTGTGCTGGTAGGACTCTCCGTATGTGGAGTTTGGATCCAGAGCCTCCTTGAACTGCGGGTTGCTCTCATACAGATGGCAGGCCAGCATCTCATCCCCATTGATGAGAGCCTTACGGAACTTTGTCGCAGAGTTTCCCATCTCTTCCTCTACCGTGGGTTCAAGGTGGGACTGACGCAGCAGCCTCTTCAGTCGTCTTCAACCTGTTCACGTCCAATAGGACAGCATACTGAATGTCCTAAAGAACAGAACAAAAACAGTAAGGTCCGAGTCCTAAAAAGGCCTAAAGAACGATGAGTATTAATCACTTCCACTGCCTCAGAATCACAAGAACAAGTTGCATCTCCAAGGTTGCTCATGCTTCTGTGCCACAAGCCCCTGTGTCAGCATCCCCACAGCACTGTAAACCACCTCCTTGTGTTCGCCTTTTATTTATTTTTTTGAATTACTAAACATAGGGCCAACAAAGCTCACACAGAGAGAAGGACAAGACTTCCTCTTGTAATCACCGGGAGCTTCCGCCTCTCCATGCCAATACTGCCCATCCCACTGAGGCCAGGAGCCATTGTGGAGCAAGATATCCTCAGCTGAAGAAGAACACGCAGCGAGTCAGCATTTCGCTTCCACCAGAGCACCATATGGTCATGACTGTTTGGGCAGTGTGAAGCTTTTATGTATTTTTGGTGTGCTACAGTACAAATCAACAGAACACAAGCATCCCCTTCAGCATGATATATTCTACCTAATGATAATAGGAATGCATACTGATTTCTTATCACCATGCAAAGCCTTCTGCACAATGACGCTTTGATGTTACTTAAGTGCACAATAGAAGGATAAAATGCTTCCCGAGAACACCTACAATGTGATACAGAACTCTCTTTAGGTTAGCAACAATCACAAAGGAAACCATTAGCGATTTTTGACATTCCTATTGCAGGACAATTGATTATTTTTCCCGCAGCTTATGTAAACAGAGTAAAGAGTGTGGATAACTTGACTCACAATGCTGGAATCCTTCTTTAAACAATATCAGCCAAAACAACACAAGTCATATGTTAGTGTCTCTGTGTGTGTGTGTGTGTGTGTGTGTGTGTGTGTGTGTGTGTGTGTGTGTGTGTGTGTGTGTGTGTGTGTGTGTGTGTGTGTGTGTGTGTGTGTGTGTGTGTGTGTGTGTGTGTGTGTGTGTGTGTGTGTGTGTGTGTGTGTGTGTGTGTGTGTGTGTGTGTGTGTGTGTGTGTGTGTGTGTGTGTGTGTGTGTGTGTGTGTGTGTGTGTGTGTGTGTGTGTGTGTGTGTGTGTGTGTGTGTCATTTCCCAGGCATAGTGTTACTCACTGTAATTTGAGGATCGATTACATCACACTAACAACATAATAATATATAAAGGCTTGGAAAAAATGACATATCATGCATTCAATGTGTGGGGCTAATTACTTTTTGTAGGTGGATTTGCAGATAATTTGTTTATACATTAAAAATATTATACATTTTCCATTAAGTTTCTCAAAGTCAAGGTGTTTTATTTAAATGTCCTGTGACTCAATTCAAAACCCACATTTTCTGTTTTTTAAAACTTATTTAGAGGTGTGGTTTAATTTTGACATCACTTTCGGGGGATGTTATCTGTGATGCCATGTGACTTACATCATTTGGTTTGGACAAAACAAATATATAAACTAGGGTTAATATGTGTTAATTAGGGGTGTAATGGTACACGTACCCGTACCGAAATTATTCGGTACGGGCCCTTCGGTTCGGTACACGTGTGTTGTACCGAAGTGTACCGAACGAATATAACATTAAACGTAAAAAATTGAGAACGTGAACAACTTCTTGGAAGTAATCTCAGGTGCTGCGTCGCAGCATTCAGAGTAATTTGCTCCCATTGTGTTCAACGCGTCATAGAGCGAGCAAGTCATTTCATTGGACGAGCTGGTCAGAGGGATGCGTTCAAATGTAGTCAGTAATTTGAGGAACTGTCGAAATGGCGAACGCAGATAAAGTTGAGCTCGAAAATCCTCCAGCATCATTGAAGTCTCCGGTTTGGGAACATTTTGGTTTCGCAGTTACGTACAAGGATGACGGACAAAGACAGGTGGACCGAACCAAAGCTGTTTGTCGGCATTGTTCAACTAACATTGGTTACGCGGCTGGCAATACATCAAACTTGCACACTCATTTGAAAAGGCATCACCCGAACGTGAATATCACCGGTACCAAAAGACTGAAGTGCAAACCCAACTCCCGCTAGCATTTAAGCCTCCACCAAAAACTTCAGACCGAGCCAAAGCTATTACAAATGGCAAATATCCTTATGTTGCCATGTTAGCAAAGCGCTACCTGGCTGTATCTGCTACTACCTCTGTCCCTAGCGAGAGGGTGTTCTCCACGGCAGGAGACATTGTTAGTGCCAGCTGATCTGCCCTTTCGGCAAGCAATGTGGACAAGTTCATCTTTCTTTAAAAAAACATGAAATGACAAGCAAGTCCTAATGTCAAACTGGCTGCTTAGGTACTAGTACAGTATAGTACAAATACAGATTATTTCAGTTCATCGAAAAGCTGCACCTTAATGTTTATTTTATTATATTTTATATTTATTTGAGTGAATATTCATAGTTTAATAATAATTAAAAACCCAAAACTAATATTTTATGTTTTGTGAGTACTAGTACAGTAAAGTTCAAATACAGATTATTTCAGTTCATCGAAATGCTGCACCTTAATGTTTATTTTATTATATTTTGTATTTATTTGAGTGAATACATTATTCACAGTTTAATAATAATTAAAAAAAATATGTTATGTTTTGTGATAATTTTTTCTGCTGTACCGAAAACGTACCGAACCGAACCGTGACCTAAAAACCGAGGTACGTACCGAACCGAAATGTTTGTGAACCGTTACACCCCTAGTGTTAATACATTGCCATTTTAGTATATGACATCATCTTCAGCCATCCTTGTAATAGGAACTGTTCATTCGTATAACTTAAACACCTAACTTACAAACACCACTAACACAAGTATAAGTCACTAAAAACAAAAGTTATAACAAGGTTACTTGCCTTGCATCAATACATATGTGCCATGTGATGCCATGACATCATAAACACTCACTAACAGAACATGTCCCACCTAGGGGAACACTTGTAAACACTTGATCTTTGAACACAGTTATAACCTCATAGATGGCAACACAGTTAAGGTAACTCTACAAATAACTAATTACATATCTGACAATTGAGACAACCCATGCTCCATGACAGCGCCCACAAGCACCTAACAATAGCTATACAACATAATCAGCTAAGGACATTAACATGACATTAATGTAACAGTGTGTCTGCGTAGTAACACTTGTCACTAAATTCCTCCATGCAGGCCTTTCCCCATGTTGTGTAGTGTTTACCATTTTCGCTAGCTCTAACCGACAGCAGCGTGCTGTGTTAATGAACAGTCCGTGATAACGCGTTGTTACATTTCTGGTTAATGACAACAACAACAACAACAACAACAACAACAACCAGTCAACTGACCTTAGATAACGTGAGCTGCAAACCATTCCGTTTGTTGAAAGGGCTTGTTTCAACCACAATATTCCTCGCTAGCTGGATGTTAATCATAAACATAAAAACATCATGACGTTGGCTAACGTCAGTGCATACGATAGCGGACCTGCTAGCAAGCTAACTGCACTGCTAGCCAACTTAGCTAGCACAGTTGATAAACTCACAGTAAACAATGAGTAACAAGTATTCAGACTTACACAGGCGGTACATCTCGCCGTGGTAGACCTTAACTTGTGGATTAGCTGTCACTCGCTAGCACAATGAACAGAGGCTTTTCTTGTTAGTGAGGTAATCCATAAAAAATGTGTGCACGAAGCAATGATGTTGTTCCTGTCAACTCTTCATTGACTCTGCTGGCTTCTACGGGTTTGTCAGCACAAGCCCCAACAGGCGGGGATGGAAATGGCTCGTTTTCCGAACAAATTAAACTATGAACGATAAGCACACTGAGGCTATTAATTGAGTTTTACACCCTCAACTTACACTGTCGAAGTACTTTGGAATGACTATGAGAAGCAGTATTCCAAAAAGTGCATGCTTTTTGTGTTAGTCCGTTCTTTCGGAAGCCCATTGTGTCCTTTTCATGTTTATCACAAAGGCTCAGAATCAGAAGCCAGTTGCTTTCAGATGATTCAAATATAGCCTGCGGGTTGCAATATACAGAAAATACATGATATTAAAAAGAAAAGAAAAAAAGTGGAAAAAATTAAAATCCTCCATTGTTCAACTGTCGAGTATAGTTTTAGAATAGATTGAGAAATAACCGAATTGTAATGTTGAATTCACTAAGGGACCTGTCAAATCAACAGGCTGTATTGATTGATTTTTGTAGCTGTGACTACAATACAATGCCACTAGAGTGCGACAGAGTCCACGGAAACAAATCATGCTTTTCAAATGGGCATGAAGTTGTGCTTTGTATCACTTCAACCTGGTGGTTGAACCTTGATTTGGGCCATGCATTTGTTAAAGCATTTATCAAAAAATAAATACAAGCCTCATTGGTTAAATTAATTTAATTGGATTTACACACAATCACACTCCTTTGCATGTGCCGCTTCTTTATGTGCAATAAACCAATTTAAATGTAGATGTTGTTTATTCATGTTTTAAACAAATGTGTATAATACCCCATAATACATAAAGGATATTGTATTCAAACAGACACAATGAACCATTCAGATACTCAGTAGAACACATATGCCTTTTATTATCAAATATCCGAACATTGTAATGAAGGTACACCATATTATCTTCACCTTTTATGAGTGCACGAATGTCATATTCACAGGCCTCCAATAAATAATTTGTAAACACATATCATCAGTGTAAAGGCAGATACTGTAATGAATGCACACTGAGAAACCTAAAAAATGCTTTGGCACTTTCAAAACTTAAAATACAGAGTTACATAAATGAGGTGGCGATAAAATATATTGTTCAGGTAAACAGAAGGACAGAATAGATGGAACACGCTAACACGGGATGCTTATTGTGCCTCCCATGCCCTTTAACCTTTTACTGTATGTCATATGAACTTTTTCTGTCTTACCACAAAAGGAAAAAAATATATATATTATCACAACATGTATCACTACCGAGACAAATTCTCACTGTCCACATATGAAAAGCAAAATATTATCTATTCTCATTTAAGGTGGCAGATGAAGAACAGCCACAATGAGAGACAAAACATTTCAGAGAGAAACCATTCAAGGGTTTGTGTAAAAGGAATAGTAAGCTGCCATGCATTTGGATGAGGGGGCATCTTTGATATAGGAGCTACTGTTGATGGCAGCAGAGGCCAAGTCCTCACACTTGATGTCAGAGATTGAGTCCTCTGTGATGGGGCCATTGAGAGACAAGCGCCTTCGTTTGCATGCCGTTGAGTATGAATCTGCCTTGTCTAAGGACAGAGCTGATGGCTGAGTCTCTGTCCAGGAGCCGTTCACCTCCTCTTCTATCTGTGCTTTCACTTTGTCTAAGTCTTCTGGAAAACCAGTGGTGGTGCTGGGCCTAGGGGACCAAGGCAGGCTTGGAGAAACCTTCCTCTGGTATGCTGCTCGGGACCCCCAGCCTGCAGACATGGTGGTGAAGGGAGAGTCTGGGTAGTAGCTGAGTGCGTGGGATGTTTGCATGGATAGGGATTTGATACCATAGGGAAGCAGGGAGCTTGAGTATTCCCCATCATAGGGTGTCAGATCTAGCTTGTTGGTGCTAGTGCTGTTTCCCCCTTGCTGCATGGAGGTGACAAACCACCTCTGCGAAGTGGCGTCCTCTGCCTGAGGTGAGAGGAGGCTGTTTGTCTGCGGCACCGCTCTCTCGCTGTTGTAGTAGCGATTCTGAGGGAGGTTATTGACAAATTGGTCCTGGAAGAGGGGCTGCATGGCGTACCGGGCCCCAGGGACAATCTGGTGTGCACGGGGAGAGCTGGTAGGAGATGGTGTGAGGCGGTCGTTCTCTGGGGCTGCGTACATCCTAGAAAATATATGTACGTATGAACTTGAGGTCAAGGAAGGGCAGTGTCTGGGTAAAAAAAACATCTTTCAAAATGAGTTGGCAAACTCCCATGAAACAACAAAAATTAAGTTGGCAAATTTAAGAAACCATTTACAACAGAGTTTGATGCAATAAAAAACTGAAAGCCCTATGTTGCAAAAATTGTATTTTTATATTCAGTTTGTAACTGTTCAACAATGTGTGGCAATTAAGTGAAAATACTCACGAATCGTAATTGTCTCTGAATCCTTTGGCAAAGGGGTTGTGGTCAATTTTCAGCTGTGTGATCTATAACAAAGCAAAATGGAAGGATACAATTAATATGTATATGTGAAGATCAGCAGAGAAAAATGTAAAGAAGCATCATGCAGTTACATTTCTACACAGAAACATAATGTTAACATTAGAAAATGTCATCCAATGTTGAATTTTAATGGGAATTTACAAATACACTGATAGAGCAGAACAAATAAATTGTTGTAAAACAGGGATTTTAGTCGAAGCAATAATAACTTTCTATAGAAATACACAGAAGTGTGTTTGTTTTAATGCTTACATCAGTGTTCTGGTAGGCAGTCACAGCTATAAACTGGTTCTCTGGGAAGGTGAAGCTCTGAGTCTTCCCCTCACTGCTGATGTCCTCCACCCCGTCCTCCGTCACCTCCACGATGTGCAGCCTGGGCTGGTACTTATGCAGCGATTGCAGGACAACCATCTGCATGTAAACACCATCCAATCCATTACAATAACCAATATATAATCTACAAATGGTTTGGCCAAAATACGCAAATTAATTTTCTTCCAAACACAAATAATGACGTTTTTAAAAAAAAGTTGTTCATAGTTTTAAAATACACACGAGTGTGCTATGGTTTTTTTCTCCAAATTAAATTGTTTGCATGCACCGCATTATTAATATATATTTGTTTTTACTTTAAGATGTATTACAATAGCCTACATTTCACAACTAATTATTTTAATATTCGGGAGGGAATTTTATTTCTGTATTTTTTTTTATTTGCCATACTTGTGAAGTATTGATATTTGTTCCTTTGTTGTTCGTGAGTTTCAGTTTGCTGAAGGAGATCTCTTGTCTCATCCAGTGTGCCCCGGTGTTTGGAGACTCTGGGTGGATGTACACTTTGTTTCCTGAAATAAATAAATAAAGAGAAAGAGAACCATAAGTTACTGAATTATTGTTTTTTTTAATACGTGATTTTGCACACCTTATTTCAAAACTACTCGTAAAAAAAGGTTGAATAAAATTCTTTTTTTCAAATAAGAAATATTTTATTTCCCCGTTTCACTTATTTCCATTTTTTTTAGTTTTTATTATTGAAACAAGATAGTTAGCCCTTAATGTATAACCCAACACGAACATCAATTCAACATCGAACTAAAGGAAATGTTGAAAAACAGTTTCAGTACCTTGGCTGCTGTTGTCTGCCTTCCCACAGGTCACCCACTTGCCACCCTGAAATCTCCAGTGGTTAGGGTCCGCCAGCACCACCTCCACAAACACGTTGTAGTGCGCCGTCAGGTTGAGACCAGCTATGTTAAAACTGAGAAACGGAAACATCCGTCTGCAGACACACAGCAAAATACGACAAATTACAGAAAGTTTTAGCATAACAAAATAATCTCCTTGTTTCCGAGCAAATAAAGATATAATTCATGAATAGACACGTCACTAAATCTCTATGAAAATCACTAAAGATACACCCTCCTGACTCCTGATCTCACCTGCCCTGCTTGGTGATTATCATCTCGGTCTGGTGCCGGTGGAACTTGAGCCACATCGGCCGGTTGCAGAGGTAAACCTGGGCCCTCATCCCCGGGCCTATGGTGGGTAGATTCAGGTTGCTCAGAGCCGAGCCAGAGCTGGTGTAGGGCGGGTAGAGGCAGCCGGGGCTCTGCCCGAGCTGGTAAGCCGGGCTGAAGTGACTGCGGCCGGAGGAGGGGGGAAACCCCACGGGAGGCAGCACGGAGCCCAGGTGGAGAGATGAGGGGTACCTGGTGGCGCTGGACGGGGTGTACACCGTCCCACAGGGGGTGTAAGGGATAAAAGAGCAGGGACTCGGTGTTTCTGGACTTTGTTTAGAAACAGTAGAATGGAGGTAGTATGAACGGTCTGCACCCATCCCGTGCTCTGTGTATCTGCTGCCAGCCGCCGGGTCCTCCGCCTCTACAGCCGGAGACTTGCGCCTGTCCCCCGCTGCCTCCTTAGAGGAGAAGCTGGTGCTCTCCCCTTCACCGCCGAGCATGACTGATTTGTTGCCTTGTATTGGAAATTAGTTGCTAACTTCGATCCCAGATAAGATGGTTCTTTTTTCCAGGAGTCTCATGCGAGCATCCACACCAGTCTGAAGACAGAAACATATGCATGCAGTTGATAGCAGCCCATGAAGTTAGTGGGGTCGGTTACCTGGTTTACCATAACTTGAAAGGCCTTAAACTGGTGCCATAATAAGCCGACGAACAAATAGTAATCCGTCTTCTAAGGAAAGCCATTATCACTTCTTCCTGCAGTGATTTAGGGTGTGGTCCTGAAGTCTATCAAAACTTGAACTGATCATTTTATTGTCTATAACAAATCACTGACTTTAAAGTAGCCTACGTCATATTTACCATAGACCTCCGTTTCTATTTCTCCTTTAGTTATTTGTCTTTTTTTTTTTTTTTTAATCAGATGAAAATTGTTGATATAATTCAAGGTAATAACATAAACTGCCGTGGCCACTAAAGTCAATCGTTCAAATACAACCATAACAAATAGCCTATATGTAGCCTAAGCTAACTAACTAACTAATGGACCAAATAAAAAATAAATTATGATTTCAGGTGGTTAACCTCCTCGAGATTTCTCGTTAATCTTACGACAAATGATAGGCCTACAATTTTGGTGGAGTAACTTTGTAATATAAATCTGAAGTGAAAGCTCGCGTACGATTCTTGAAATTAGTGCAACATTTTAAATGTTCAATTTGAACCGCAAACATTGTAGTAACTCAAATTGTTCTTATAGGCTAATGGCTTTTCATATTTTACAAGATAATCACACATAATTACGAAACGCTATCAGATCTGTATTTATTATTTTATCAACACACAAATAAATGTAAACATGTAGCGACTTCCTAGATAATAGACAGGATGCTGTTAATCCTAAATTATTATTCAGAGATAATGAATTTGCATTCATTCAATTCTGAAACGACTCTGTGTCCCAACGGGATACCCAACGTGAAATAGAGAAATAGCCAATTATGTTTCCGTTTGAAGAAACCTGTGATGTTGGTTAGATCAGACAGTTCGGCGTGAGAAAACGAGAAAAAAACAACTGTAAAATATCCTATCCAAATAAAAGAAAATAGGCCTACGTTAAAAGAAAAATGTGTATATAATAAAATGTGTCTCAATTGCCTGTAAATCATTTCAAATAATTTAAGGTGTATTTTGGAGCAATTACAGTTTCCATGTAGCCTATATTCTATTTCAATTTTTAAATTATCAAATGTTTAATCGAAGTGTCAAAGGTACTCATTTTTATCTAAAAATACAAATATATAAACTTACCAAGGGAAAATGCCTCCTGTTTTCGTTCAAGCGAATAATTTCAGCGATAAAAAACTTAGGCAACATCAATGCGCGAAGTAGCCTTCTCATCTGAGTCCATAGCAGCACAGGACAGCATGTTGGAGTAAAAGTAAAGCCTGAGTCATGGGGAGGAGGAGGAGGAGGAGGAGGAGGATGCTCTGATAGGAGAGGCGCTCTCTCTGTGTGGCCATAACGCACAGATAGCAGCCTATTATCAGATCCTCCTCTGATCTCCAGGGGAGGGGCATCACATCACTGCCAGGGTGTATACGAGTGAGGCTCTTCCCCAATTCATTCGTCTCGTCCTCCTCACATACACCAACAAAAACTCTCCCTTCAGGGCTTAGATAGTTCCTTTAGGGGCCTGTAGTGCAACGTGTATGATGAAATATACAAATATAAAGTCTTAAATTGAAATAAATCCAGTGTTATGTTCATATATCTGGAAGGTGGTGCTGATCCGGCCACAACGTTATATATATCTTATATATAAACTAGTGTTGCTGAACTTGTTACTTTGCATCTCTGGGATTTTTCCATAACGGTCTGAAAAGAGTGAAAACTTAGTGTAAAGAATACACACAAATACATGTTATTTTAAATGTCACATACAAACCTGTGGCTCTCTTGGTTTTTTCTTTGGTTCATCCCCAACAAAAAGGTACACTGCTGATGATGAATGTTGCCGAACTGTTTCCCCAATACATACCTCTGTCACAAAAGCACAAAGAATTCACAGATCATTTGGGAGCTATAGGGACTCATATCTCTATTTCAAAGGGAAGCAAATTCAGACTCCAAATGATGCTGTATTACTGTGTGAATGGGGCACTTAAAGCCCAGCTCTCCTCAACCCCAGACGATGCTCAGCTGCTGCTGCGCTCTTAGGGAAGTTTACATGACAATGAGAGGATTATTGAAGCAGGTCACCACCTCTGAAATAAACACATTGAACGTCAAACAAGACAAATCAACTATTTGGGTAAACTGTTTGAACAGCAAACAATCTAAAGCTAATACATCTCTGCTGATTGCACTGATAAACTCATTGAGTTGTTTATTTCAGGAAGTCATGAATATATAGTGAGAATTCACAGAACTAACTGTGCACAAGAAGTTTTAGTCCTAAATTAAGTTTAAAATTATAACTTTTCCCCCTGGTTCCCCTACACCTACTGCTTGAGATGATCTTACTCTTATTCTTAGATCATTTACTATTTGTATCTTACATGTGCATTTTACCAATTGTTCACTCTATCTTAATTTGATTGAAACCCAAGCATGTTACCTCTCTTTATTACTTTAGCTTTGTCTTTCTTTATCTGCAAATGACCCATCTGACACAAAAACACATATGGTCAAATGTATGGATGGTAAAAACAGTTAGTCAGCAGCAGGGACGTGCACAGGTACGGGCTAATGTTGCCCGGGCAACGGCCCTTTTGCCATTTTTGCCTGACCTGCCCCTCTGGAGAGAGCCAGAGTTTTTTTGTTTTATATTGTGGCCGAATCAACATGATAAGCCCACAATTAGTATTGTAGCGTATGAAACACACCTTGTCCGCGCTGTCATCTGCCCCCAGTCACGTGACTTTGTTTACAATCTGACAGCTGGAAGCAAAGGAAAGCCCTCCGAGTCCAAACTCATATGGCTGGTGATCACACCAAATGCCTGCCCTGGCTCCTGCCCGTTAGAGTATAGGGGACAAACCAGGGGACTTTACTTCCTCTTGACACCGTCGGATACAAAAAAACCACCTAAATATTCTTGTTATTGTGCTTCTGTCTTGTCTTTTACTCTGCTCCGTAAACTCCCTCACCCTCGCTCTCTTTTCTTGATCGCCCTCTCACGGAGAACACTTCACTGTCCCGCTTTATTGTAGGATTTCTGCCATGCACTTTAGCTTGACCATCTCTGTTATTAAGTTATGGAATTCTAAATAAATAAGTAATTAGATACCTTACCGTTACTACTGTATGCTCATAAAGAATGATAATGCGTATTGAACTGGTTTAATTAATTAGTGAGTTTATTTAAGGTAATTATAGAAGCTCTATGTTATCAGTAGCCTATGTCTGCACAGCAGTAACAACGGTAAAACTACATTTCTTTAATAGTTACCATTATTAGATATTTTAATGAGATATGGACCACAAATAACGAATTTAGCAGTTGGACATAAAAGTCACATGAGTGTCACTTGCAATGACAGTGTTGTATTTTTATTTTATGAGTTTATGTTAGAATTTTCAAAAAGCCCTTTTTCCAGTTTAGAGCAATAGCCCCTCCAAATGTCTGTGCACGTCCCTGGTCAGCAGTGTGAACGTGTTAAGTGCTGATAAGTTTCTGTTTGTCCCTGCAGTGCAGGG
The DNA here is from genome assembly GCF_902827115.2 of Pseudochaenichthys georgianus. Lineage (NCBI taxonomy): Eukaryota > Metazoa > Chordata > Actinopteri > Perciformes > Channichthyidae > Pseudochaenichthys > Pseudochaenichthys georgianus. The sequence goes on from NC_047518.2 coordinate 19,107,074, forward strand.
TTTCCCACACTCTCACACATTTTCTGCATTCACTCGCCTTCAGAAATATCTTAAAGGTCCCCCCTCCACTCAAAATGCGTCTATACTGCACTTGGATGGTGTGCGGTGTGCAGTTTCACGCTGTTTGAACATTCATCTAATGATAGGGGGAAATGTATTATGTGCCCACCTTAAATCTGAAGATGGAGAACTGGTTAATACATGCCTGATTGTGACATCAAAAGAGTGGAGCCAGTCCAATATGCCACTTTACAGCGGCATGAAAGCTCCAGTACACATACACTGTGAATGGATTTTTAGTGTGAATACATTGTATATGTTGAAATAACCAATATATGTTCATATACTTTGGATTTGTCATGATTAACACAGAGTATGCAATTTTTTTAATAATTTGGTCATACTTCTTTGTGTAAAAAAACAGAGCTTTTATTCAAACTAAAGCATTTAATCTGTCTTAAAACTTGTCCAAGGATCTTAAAAATCAATTTCCAGCATGTTATTGATTTTATTCTGGTCATAAGGGCAGAATAAATACTATAGCTCTCTGTGATGTAAAACAATATCAAGTTCTAGATTAAAAATCCATAACTTTTCACCACAGATGTAACAAAAATCCTTTATGCGAATATACTATTTGGTTATCATGAGTGTATTGGTCAGCCTGTCTGCATGATGGCCTCACTTGTGTCTGTGTCACGCTCGATGAGCAGCTTTCCCTAGCTGTGCCTGCTTTTTGACACGTCTAAAGGGCTGTTTCTGACATCTTGCCATCTTGCTGCCCCCCCCCCCCCCTCCCACAGTGCTCATGCCAGGCAGGAGGAAAAAGCTGGTGACCTGGCCATAGCCGCCCTGCTGGCAGCAGAAGGTCTGTTGGTCTGAAGCCATGCCAGGAACTCTGCCCGCCGCAGCTTGTGATGTCACGACAGACACGCTCTCCACACCAGAGATCTGATTGGCAGTGAGGGTTTGTCTTTTTCACTTCCTGGGAAATGCCCTCTCAACAACTTACAGACATACAAACCTAATTAATTATCACTTTAATTGAATATGATCTCAGCGTTCTGCCCTCCTAGTGGCCTTCACAGAGCACACAGGAACCCAGAACTATGTTCTCCCCTCTTGTGATGTGATTTGCATACAAAGATAATTATTCTACCTTGCAGCCCATGAACATTTGTAATTCGATTTTAACAGCTCATCTTTTACTTCCTTGTGTTAATTAGTTACCATTGCATAAAATAACAACTTTCTTTGGTCAAAGTATTTATTTCCTTATCAAAAGTTCTTCAAGCTCAGATACAAAAAAAGTAAGAAATTCATTTATAAAAGGTAGATAATGCACAGGCTTTTCTGAGTTTAATTACTTACTTTCTAACATACGGTTTATCCTTTTATATAGAAAACAAAATCTCTTATGGCTATTACTGAATTTCCCTATGGGGATTAATAAAGGTTTATCTTATCTTGTATTGCTCATATAACCCTCTCTTGATAAATAACTTTTAAACAGATACCATTTTGATTCTTTTTTCACAATAGTCACACATTTTTTTACAGCTTTAAATGGCAGAAGGTAAAGGCCTCTATAGCGACCCATTTCTTTACCCCCACCCTCCCAATCCTTACATTACTGCAGGTCTCCCTTGTAAAAGAGATCCATGATCTCAAGGGACCTATCTGTCTAAATAAAGGTTTGAAATTAAATGAAATGTATGGTTTGGTCCTACATCCTGTTAAGAGTAGCAGCAGGAGCGGACCATCACATTTGGTGCTCAGCGTGGGGGCGGGTGGTGAGCTGTCATGTTCCAGCTATCCCATGGAGATACACTTCTGCCTCTCTGCGAAGATTTGGTGTTTTCTCATTTGCATTTGCTAATGAGATCCTGTTTGCATGACTTTATACTGGAAGGCTATCTCTCCGATTATCTCTTGACAAATACAGGAGGCGGGTGAAGTCCTATTTATTTAACCTTTATCAACCAATTAGTCCCATTAAGATTAAGGAGCTCTTTTTAAGGAAAGGCCAAGTGATGTTAATTGACAAGTAAACATGTAGATATTCTATAGTTTCAAATGTGATGCAACATAGGGACTTGGTTTGCACTCTGGAGTATCACCTATGTCACTTGTAGAGCGACAGTTGTAACAACTTCACAGTGATATTGGAAAAGCTCTTGCGCTAGCATTCAACAAATGCATAACAGGGTTATCGACCATTAGTTCCCAACTTTGTCTTTGACATTTATTTAAAGCAAAAGAACAACACTGCCTATTTCCTGTTTTTTTTTAACTGTCTTTGCTACACGAGAGCATACAATTTCCCTGATGATCAAGTGGCTGAGCCCACCCTGCCAATTCACCCCACTCACAACTTCACACAAGAGATTCATCCTTCTAGCTTCCCTCAGCCAAGACCCATGACTCCCCAAATCACTTTCTGAGGGGAAGTTACAGAAGTACCAATTAGGGCCTGTTTAGAGCACTTCCTCATTATCACCCAATCTGTACTGTTAAGAGTCCCTGCCCACCAATCTGCCAGTGTCACAGCTCCCCTTAAATCAGTCACAATTTGATGTCAGGTCACAGTCAAGAGCCTTGATTAAAACCAAGTTGATCCTCAGAGACATGAAAATACCATCAAAAAGCTTTTAACCAGTGCTGAGGTTGGGTTAGAAAAGAAGATGGAACATCAGTTGCACCCTCTGCTTCATTTGCATGGTGCTGCGAAGTGTATAAACCTTGAGCAAAGTGTCAAATATACTCCCTGCTGAAGTGCTTCAAAGCAAGGTCATCTTTGTGGTGAGTATGTGATGGACATACTCACCACAAGGATGACCTCTGATCTCAATTTAAAGAAAATCCCTAGAGGCTTTTAATAGAGCATGACATTATGTTATTTAGACACTACCGATTGGCCAACTACCTTTATAAAGATACATAGGTGAGATTTCGTGAGAATAAATAGTTTGGGTCATAATTACTGCATTTCACCAATTCTCTCATCACACTTGGTTCTGCTTCTCCGCTCACTGAGCCTGTATAAAACCCAGAAAATGCCTTTTACCGTGTCGGTTTCCTCATTTCAAAGTCTTCTTTTTTTAACCGTTTACAGTGAAATAAGGTTTATGGTGTGATGGCCACAGCCACGCAGGGTAAATAAATTACATTGCAACCTCACTTCCACTAGTTTAACTCATTTCAGTTTCAGTAAACCACAACAATTAACACTACACATTTTGATTTAAATGGTAAACGTTATATTTGCTTGTAACTTGACAGTATTTCGTTTATTTTCACACATTTAAGCCCAACCAACACAAGTATTTGTTTGTATTAATAACTGTATTTGTCTTTGAATTACCTTAGACGTTTGGGGTGGTTACTTCCTGGTTCAGCAAAAGGTGTGGCTGAGGCTGAAGACCTGAGGACTCATAAAAACTGCAAGCAGCCAATTGGGCCCAATTGGGCCAAACCACATGCTTCCTTGTCAAAGGGGGAATTGTGGTGTTGTGTCCTTTTGTATTGTATTAATCTTATTTACCCCTTGTTCTCTATTTGGTTTGGCCAAGCCATTATGTTCCTTGTTTCTCAGTTTGTTCAGGTAACACCTGCTACTGTTTTACTTATTAGAGTTATTTTCTGTTGACCTCTTTTATAGGCTTATTAAAGATTCTTGGTTTATAATGTGTTTGAATGTTTGGGTAAATAAAAAAACCCAGTTTCTCTAAACAAGTCCTGTGTCCTGTTTCTATACTGAATGGTCCCTAACAATGGTTAACACGAGCTGAAGAGATTTGCCAGTTTTGTTCTATGACATGAAATATGCGAGTAGATACTCCACTCGTGAATGTCCAAATCTTCTATGTGTCATAAAAATGGCGGTTAAAAACAAGTGGCTAAGTGAGACTGCTAAACGTCATCATGCCGACATGAGTCCGCCTTGAGTTGAGCGGTGGTGATGCGCAGCCATGCGACCATCATGTAGTTAGTTGTAAGCATTACGTAAGCTTTTATTTCTGCCAATTGCATTTAATCCAAAAAACTAAAATGACAAAGTGGTGTTAATATTTGAAGATTATCCTGCTGAGCAAAACATGTTAAGTATATCATAAACTTGTGTTGGCCACAACGCTTATTTTCTGCAATATACCGAAATCCAATGTGAAATCCAATTTATTTTTGTTGAGGGACCCCTTCGATTCAAACTTCAGAGTCTGGCCTACAAAATACGTCATCACTGCACCACTCTACAAAGAATTACTAGATCTACAGTGTAGCATCAAAATGGTAGAAAAACAAGTAATACATTGTCTGTGTCTTTTAGAAGAGTGTCCCTCTCTCTAGTGAGGTGGAAAGAATATGTTCTGCATTATGTCCTCTCTTTGAGCCGGCAGGCAGGACCCTGAGCATGTTTTTTGTCCTCATATGGAGAATCTGCTGACTGTGGTATCACATTATGATTAACAATTTAACTATGATCTCCAATTTTCCCATTGTTATTCCACAGATGACTGGGAGTACCAGCGAAATGCCAGTGACGGCACGCAGGCTTCATTAGGTTCATTGATTGATTTATTGTTTTCCATGGTTGTAATCACTTCCCCCAAGGTAATTTGTAAGCTCTTTATGGTTCAGAGGTATAAGCCTGAGAGTTAATTAATCGGCTTTGTTTAGAAGTTTGTAAGTAAAAAATGTCCGTATGAGTTGGTAACTGTTGGGAAGGCAACAGTCGGAATCCCTTGTTTACCACTACAAAAGATCAAAAGTAAGCAGCTAAACAGACATAATCATCTCTGGATTATGTCTAGATCTTTAAAATTCACCTTGATTCATATTTACCTTTGTTCATTTTCTTCTTGTCAAATACAAATGTAGGATTTTTGTCATGTTTCAGTGATCACTTAATGCATTTTCTTGGAAATAACTAGAAATAAGAAAATGAGTGTAAGTCAAATTGACATATAATGAAGACGTGGAGACAATTTAATCTTTTGTAATATCTTAAAATACATATGACATCTCTTCCCTCCTAGAACCATTTTGTGCTTTAATTGTTGTGTTTGACACATACACACTCTTGGTCCAGAACAAATATAATACAAAATATCACCAGCCCTGAATTCAATGATCCACATCTTTGCTCTAGGCAGTAACAAAAAGACTCTAGAACCGCAAAACCTCTGATATTGTCTGGCCTTTGTCAGTCTTAATTGAAGTCTTAGCTCGTTTTAATTGGCTTTTCGACGGAATGTGAATGGGGACTGCTGTTTATGGGTTAAGTGCATCTTAATCAGAGCTTTAATCCAGTCATTAACAGAGAATCATGAGGTGTTGAGAGGGTTGGAGAGAGGTTGATAATTGAGAGGCTGCCCCCTTTGCACTCGTGTGTGTGTGTGTTTATGTGAGTGTGTGTGTGTGTGTGTGTGTGTGTGTGTGTGTGTGTGTGTGTGTGTGTGTGTGTGTGTGTGTGTGTGTGTGTGTGTGTGTGTGTGTGTGTGTGTGTTTGCTTACTTTAGGAGCGCTAGGAGTTATGCAGTAGAAATTGGAAAGATAATAAAAAGGGGAATTGTATACAGTGCAAGGACATAAACACACTTTATTTATATTTGCACTACAAGTCCACACTTGGTACAATAAAAATGTAAAGGATTTTGAGGATGAATAACGTTCCCTCTACGGTACTTCCAAAACAAAAATAAACAACAGAAAGCATTTCAAAAAACAATTTTCAGACGATACATTCGTATTCTGATGAAAATATATACCACTACTGATAGTAAAAATAGATTGTCATTGTCTACGAAACACAACTCCTCCCTATGCACCCTATTGCTCAGCTGTCACATTCACAGTTTTTCTCGCTGTATATTTTAGCACCTATCCCCTTTGTGAGGCCCGGGTTCCTCCGTACCCCCACTCTATCCCCCTCTCACGCACATATGCACGCACAGACACACACACACACACACACACACACACACACACACACACACACACACACACACACACACACACACACACACACACACACACACACACACACACACGCACGCACACGCACACACACACACACACACACACACACACACACACACACACACACACACACACACACACACACACACACACACACACACACAGATGCACAGCGTGTAGTGAAAACAAGACTATATTGAATAAACATGCTGCTCTTAGATAGGGGCCTGATTTGCATCATCCTTTGCAAGATGTATTTTTCACAATTTTGAGTGTAAATTATTATATATGACATACACACACTTACTGATCCTATAAAATCACTGTCAATGGCTCAGAAACCTTCAGTGCTAGTACTTTTCTCACAGAGGATCATCGACAAATAACAGGTTTCAAAATAGCCTTTTCATATTGTGGTGGTGGAATAGAAGCTGAGCAAATGAGTCTTTTAAAGTTAAGATATATAAAATAAGTTTACATCCAGTCAAATGTAAGTCATTACTGCATTTCTTAAGCTTTATCTTTTAACAATTCTACACAGAAAAGCTACAGATAAGTCAACAGTCAAGAACCATAAGTCAAGATAAACATTTTTTATTTGGAAAACATAGTTTAGGTGTGGATTGATCTCGGCTAATATATATTTTAAAAAGTGTGCGTCAAACCTTCATTTCGGAATGTAATCAATATCAACTTGAAGCCCGATCCAGACCCCAACCCTTGTGTCCACTATAGAGTGAACACATACACGTTGAAATTCTAACATATTTCAGTCTTTTGCAACACCTTGCACATTGTGTGTGTTTGTTAGTGAATTATTCTAAGGTGCGAAGGGCCTCGATGACAAGTTGAACACTGCCGGCCAAGCTTTAACTCTGAGCCTCACCACACACCCTGTGAGAGTGTGAAAGCATTTATAGCACGAGAGCACACTTCCACCCAGGTCAGCGGGTCACACACACACACACACACACACACACACACACACACACACACACACACACACACACACACACACACACACACACACACACACACACACACACACACACACACACACACACACACACACACACACACACACACACACACACACACACACACACACACACACACAGTGACATTTCCCTGTAACACCATAGAGGAAAGAGGCAGACCTCTTCTTGCTTCAGGGATGCATTTCATCAGACGACACGAAGAGGAGAAAAGAGAGAAGAATGTTGGGAGCAATAATTATGAAGGTCTCTGAGCATTGCATGCAAAAAGCAAATATTCTTCCTGTGGTATCTGCATACTGAAGCTTAGTGACTGAGGACTCATAGAGTGAATATAATGGCGTCTGGACAGCGCTTTTGTATATTTTTCAAAATCACAAATGTAATTTTACCTGAGCACACACACTCTCACACACAAACATACGCACACTGATGCACTTTCTTACTTCTGAGATGTTATAAAAATGTGTCTTTTATCCATTAAAAAATCTATCGATCTTGTGCTTTGTCTTCTTGATGTTTTTTTTCTGTCATAATGGAAAGTCTCCCGGGCCATTTCTTCAGCCTATTCTTCATTTGGAGTAATTATAGATGGAGAGGTAAAAAGATGTTTTTCCCCTTTCTTTTCTTTTCTCCTTCTTACCCATCTTCCTCTCCCCCGGATGCATTCAGAGGCACGGCATTCTTATTAGGCACATGTCTGAAAGGCTCCCGCAGCATGTGGTGTCCTCTGACCATTCACTATGGCTGCTTTTTGTTGGCATTAACAAGCCAGGCAACCAAAGACAGCTTTTCAACTGGTACAAACTTTTCCTTTTAGATAATTAACCACATTCAGACACTCAGCACAGTGTAGGCAATGTGGGTACAGAAGCCTAGAGAGGATCATATTCTAGAAAAGAAAGGGGAGAAAGATGGGGGAAAAAAACTTGATCGAAAGACAAGATGTTCTCTTTGGTGTTGTTTAGTGCTAGTGGATTCTATACCAAACCCCTATTCAAATAGTGTGGTCTTTATTTCTGCTCTCCTCGCCTCTGTCCTCTTCATCTTTTCATCAAGATGGACCATGTAATGAGGGAAAACTCTGGTCATTGTAGAGTGGTCAAAGGTTTGCTGCCTTAATGAATGGGAGAAACAGAAGAAGGGCTGAATGCTCTCCCTCGAAGCTGTTTGCCTCGCAGCAAAAAGCCCCGGGATGCCTCCTGAAGAAGTCCTCCTCCATCCATTGCCGCCTCATCTCTTGTTAACAGGGCTATAAAGCGAAGGCAGAGGGGGAAAAGTAATTTTCTTCTCCTGTCTCTCCATTCTTTTGGTGGGTTTCTTTCGCTTTTTGCTGTGTACTTTCATAAAGCTTATAATTACCTTGCAGAGAGCCCCTCAAGTGAGAACGAATGGGGTCTTTGTAGCCTTCTCTCTTCAGCCCTCTCCTGTTTCTGGGAAGAAGGAAGTCATATTAACATTTGGTCTTCCTCTTTTTCAGATGCAGTGAGAAAGCCAGATGTGCCTCTTTTTAAAGAGAGAAGCCTTTCAACAAGTTAATTGGACTGAATCACCACTGAGAATGTCAGAACAGGATAGGAGAACATTGCAGAAACTAGAGGAAGTTATCCAACTTTAATCTCATTAACTCTCTACTAATTATCACATTTGCTAGTTCGGTGTACTGCGCATTAATACATATTAGTAATAAAATAGTATATTTGCCTACAGTATTGTTATTCCTGTTTTTTCAAATGTAGAAATCCCCACAAAAAGATGACACAACCACAAGCAATCCAGGCATGAAAATAGCAACATCTAACCCTAACCATTGCAGCGGAGATCACTGATTTAGGGTCAAACTCTCCCCCTTTATCATCTATGCAAATCAGGCCTCCACTCACCCAGCCCTCCCTTGATGCCTCTGACCTCCATCCCCAACTCTTCTGGCTGATTACTCCTAATGTAATTTTAATTAAAAACGGTGGTGTCAAAGGGTTTAGCCTGCCTGAGAAGCGGGTGCAGATTGTGGCACAGTGGCACACCCCTTCACTTGCTTGAGAGGAAATGCATCCTGACATTGCTTGGGTGGTGCCAACATGACCGAAAAAGCAAAAGAGCATGTATGTATGACCCAATTGGATATTGTTTCATTTGATTCTGCCCAGAAATATGTGTGTTTCTCTCTCATATCTTTGAATTTGGGGATTACCATTTTAATAAATGTCTCAGTCTATTTAATTTAACCTAGCTGTTGATGCTTCAAATCAGGTGTGCTGGAGTTAGTTATTGTCATCCTAATTTAAAAAGAAACTAAGTATTATTCTTCTACTTCTGTGATACATATCAGGTCTGGTTAAAAAGCTTTATTATTATTTATTGCTGATAATGTAAACATTTTGTATTTTTTGGAAGCCATGCTTGCTTCCACCATCAAACTCCATCACACATCACCACGACTCTTTCAACAGAATATTTACATATAGTCATAAATCAGTATAAAGGTCAGCTACAAGGGAAGGTGAATCCGCCAAGCTGAGAGTCAATCTAACATCAAAATGCAGTGACTTGACATTGACTACAATTACCACCGCCAAATTTCACAGGGGTGACCTGTGTAAGGTGCTCCACAGCAGGACCCAACAGCATAGGTCTGCCTGTAGGTGTGTAATCCCCTCACCCGAGTCGTTGGATTATCTGCTCTCCACCGACCCTGAAGAGGCTCCCCATGGCTCGGGCTTAAACACTCTCTCAAATCTCATCTCTATGCCCCATCTGCCGGCCGTACGACGTCTTGGAAGACACAGAGCTGGAGGAGTGGGGGACTGAGGCAGCACAGAGGAAATCAGAACACACCTACTCCTACTCGCTGGCTTGAGAGGAGGCTTTAGAAAAACACAGTCTGTTTCAGTCAGTATGCTCATCCAAATTACTTTCAGGATCAATGAGTTATTAAATTCCTATATGTTAAAATGTATCGTGTTAATAATAAAACCATTATCTTTGCTGTTTACCTCGACTTTAACATTGCTTTGGGGGAATTTTACATGACTTTGCTTGTAAAAAAATCATATCACACAAATAACTGCTTATCTTGAGACTTATAAGTGCGAGAAGTGTCAGTGTATATGACCCCTCGACATTCTCTGCTCAGTGGACAGTTGGAGGAGCTGGTGGTTGTCCCTGAGCAGTGAGGCATGTAGTAAGAGGGTTTAACTTTGCTAACCTCCTTCTGCCAGGTTCATGGGGTCCTGCTGCTCGGGTAATATTGGATCAGTGTTGGGAGCCCGTGCCCCTGCCATACAAGCCAGCACGATACCTGGGGCAGCGAGCAGCTTCCACCACAGAGCCAACTGGACTTGATGCTTGCTCACTTGCCTTCTTCTCAAGACATATCATTCATAGCTTTTTTATAGTGTATTTTATGGACCAGTAAACATTTGTGGGAATATCTTTGCTGAACTGAAAATCAAAAATACTGTGAAGATTTCTGTCCTTAAAGGCTGAACTTGCAGGATTTACTCTGGTTATGAACAAAATGTAATTGCTTCAGAGACTGATTGTCCGGCATTGTAAGTCAAGTCAGTTACATTGGTAAATTAATTAAAATCACATAATATCAATTTGGCTTTTGCATTAAAAAAGGTTCCCTTGCAATAACTATTTGGTCTCTTCACCAAATGATAAGGAACAGTTAGAACATAAAATATTAACATAAATGTAAATGATACACACTACATTGTGCCCCCAATAGAAAAACATGCAATATTTGTTTTATTGTTTTTCGATAAAAGATTATGAACCCTTTTATTTAAAAGTGGCAAAACATTATAATCCATTAAAATCACTTGGTTTGGTCACTTAATACAAAATAAGTCTTCCTTATTCATTATTTCTGTTTACTATACATGTATTTCCATATACATTTGAGAAAAATGAAAAAAATAACCTGTCATTAAGTAATCTGATTTTCTTTGTGACCCCTAAAATGCTTTTTCTATTTTAACGTATACAGCATTAATATCAGGGGTCTTAATTTAATATTTTATCAGATTTGTGAATATTGTGGTTTCAACTATGAGTTTAGTAGAAAATACCTACATTGGATTTCTTAGACATATCATTTGCTAAATAAAATATATGTTGTATAGTATAGACATTTCCCTTGGATGTGGTTTGGTTGTGCAATCATCTGTGCTCCACTTGGCTCTGGTCTGCTGTTTTAACTTGGCTACTGCAAGATTTTGGAAAGATTTGCAGATATTCAAATCTGCAGATGCCCACCTGGTGTCAGGAGGGATGGAACACAAGAGTGTGCTGTCTGGGAGGTGTTTGGTTGGGCTTGGAGATGTGTGTGGTGTGTCCATCTGTTGTATGTGTCTATATTCTGGGGGGAACAAAAAAAAACATAGTATGAAGTGCACACAGGTGAAGGCCTGTGGGAACTGTTGAAGGAGTCTTTTTTCTTGTAGAAACCATTGTTTTTTTCTTGTTCGCCTTTGATTTGTAGATAAAAGGAATGTACTCCTACACAGAGGTAAAGTGACAGCTTTATCGCTAGGGTCAGAGAGCCGTGAGAACTTCAGGCAGACATGCGAAAACAACTCTATATCCCCTCTACTGATGGTGTATGTGGGTGAGTGTGTGTGTGTGTGTGTGTGTGTGTGTGTGTGTGTGTGTGTGTGTGTGTGTGTGTGTGTGTGTGTGTGTGTGTGTGTGTGTGTGTGTGTGTGTGTGTGTGTGTGTGTGTGTGGGTGGGTGTGTGTGGGTGGGTGGGTGTGTCTGTGAGGTGTCGCTTTGACTGAACAAGTGGGTCCTTCTTGCATGGGATCTAGACAGCCAGTCCTCCACACAACTGACTGTGGTCAGGCTTAGCGGCACGACATGCAGTCTGTGGTGGAGGCTCACAGACATGGCTGGATGTTGCTGTAGTCACAGCGGAGTATACTTTCCCCATCATTATGGCCTTTTTCCACTAATGCCAGGTGCTTCAAATAACAAATAATAAAACCATGTTTTATATAGCATGAAAATGAAAAAAGACAGGGTAAAGTTCTAGGTTATTATAGCATCAGTCAAAAACAAATCTGGCAACATTAAAGAATTCCAGCCATATTTGGAATCTTCTTGAATTGGTGAGGGTATGAGTTAGAGTGCTTCCTCCTGTAGAGCAAATCATTTGACATTAGCAAAGGATTTATACAATCATTTAATAATATTCAATTTAAATGTTATTAAAAGTAATGTTATAATGGTTATTGGAAGGAAACACTGGTCCTCACTTAGGCTCATAACACATTTTACAACTCAACAATTTCACATCAAGAAAAGATTGAAGCTTAATAACAAAAAAGCTTTATTGTTATCATCCCAGATTGTACCGCAAACAGAATTATTAGTACAATTACAATTATTACAATTACAATTACAATTACTTGATTATTATCATCCTCATCATCATTATTATTATTATTATTATTATTATTATTATTATTATTATTATTATTATTATTATATTTCAGCACTATAATGGATGGAAAGTAAGGACAAAATAATAAAAACGTAATTTCTCAACAGGAAGGACCAAAGAGCTGAATCGCCCCCTCTCCAGCGCCCCTCTCTAAAGTCCGTGTGTGAGTCTGGGATATGTAGTTTCTTACGCTGCGTAATTGCGTCAGCGGAAGTGTGTTGAGAGGTCACAACACAAGGGTTAGTTTTGTAATGTTAGGAGTAATTGAGAATCAGCACTACAATGGAGGAAATTAAAAAAGGTATACAACATTTCTGTTCTTCTGAATGCATGGCGTGTCCTGTATAGCATAGCGTTAGCTAAGTATACACGCTGTGTCGATCTTTACACGGCTTTATTCAGCCTCGTGCATTCAGGAAAGACTTCTCAATGTTATGTGGGCTCGTGTAGCTAACGTTAGCTAGCAACATATTCAACTGGTTATCTCTACGCACTTGTGATGCATACATTATTCTTTGCGTATCCATTAGGTTATATGTCCAGTACCTATGCAATAATAGTATAACGTGTATTCTATAATCATTAAACGTCGTCATAATGATAATGCCCACCATGGTTGTGATGGTCTATCTGTGTCTCTGTTTGCCCTGCCTTCTCAGATGAGATCCACCTGAGACATGTGGAGACAGATGTCCTTATCCCCAAAATGATGAGGGAGAAAGCCAAGGAGATCTGTGTCGAAAAAGTTGAAGGTGTGTGTCCATCTGTGCGATTGATAAAGCATATTTTCCTTTACAAAAGTCCAACTCAATTAAAAATGGTACACACTTGTTTATCTTGCTTCAAGTTTGCAGGTAACAATTACACCTGACAAGACACCATTTAAAAAAAAAAAAAAAAGTTTAACATTGGTTTGTGTTTATTTGTTTGGTTTTTATCTACTTATATAGGATGTTAGTGCTATTTTTATTAATAGCGACACATTACTCTTAACTATTTTAGCAATAAAAGAGCCTAGGTTAATTCATGTAAATGTTAGTGTATTTGCACATGTGTCCAGTCCAAGTCAATACTTTTAACGTCAATAAGCATGATGTTTAATGTATTAAACTAGACATTTTGACTATTATTGTATTAAACTAGACATTTTGACTATGTCTAAGCAGCAATAGATCAGGTCTACTCAAATATATGAACAAGATGTGGTGAAGCAGTTCAAGGTCATTGACATTATGCATACTGGCTCACTAACCCTCCTTTGAAAAATCACCTGTACTTTTTCCTGCTACATTGGGTTAAATGCTCTTCTGAAAAAGAATGGTCTAATCCCCTGGCATCAAGTTTTATTCGAAAAATAAATTTGATCTTCAAAAGACCCAGAGACATTTTAATCGAACAACATTATTATAACTATTTCCTACTATGACCAATTTAAATGTGTGCCGAGATAAAAGGCAAAGTGTATTAAAAAGGGGAGACGACAAACTAGAAACACTTGTCAATGTAAGACGGTAACATTCAACACATTTCTGCCATCAATACGACCCACATGTTGATTTAAACACCTGTCTTCAATAAACCATTTAAGTTTAAAAAAAACCTACACATTATAATCGTCATAAAGGTATGATACATTTTTGTATTGTACCTAATAAACTGGGAGCTGAGTGTATACTGTATTATAAATGCAATAGAAACTCAACACAAACACAAATACTGGTATATTGACACATTGTCTACAGTAGCAGAGGTCACTAGTATTCCTCTTTTTTCCTTTTGTAACTGATTTCACCCCGTAAATAAATACATGTTCTTTGGAAAAAGTTTGTATTTGTATATCCAAGCTCATTAGGTCCTTTTATGAATCCTTTTAATTTAAAGGGTGCATTTGCAATTTGCATTTTGAAAAGTACACTGCTTCAAACAAAGTCTTAATATCTACCAGAATATGACATTTTAGGAAAACGCAAAAAAAAACACAATACCATAATACTTGTGTATTAAGGTTAGGACTTTGTCATACTAAATCCCTTTTAATACTTGACATGTGTGAGCAGTTGGTTTCAAGCAGCTAAATATTACAAGATAATTTAGTCAAAAATGTTCAGTTCTCATTTAGGTACAGCATCGCAATGAAGTACTACAACCCACCAGTATTGTTTGGTTCATAGTTAGCATTTTTTCTTCAGAGGAAGAAATTGTAGATTTTGGAACAATTTAAAACGAAAAATGTGTCGATACACACAAACTAACTCTCTAAACCAGAGGCCTGTACTACGAAGCCGGATTTTCGCTTAGCGGGCTAACTTCAGGAAAAACGCAGGGTTTCCGGTCCTACGACGCTGGTTCTCTTTTTAGCGGGCTAGATCTCCATGGTAACTTATGCTGAGCAGCTAACCTGCTCCGGAGCAGGTTAGGTTGCAGGCTAAGAGCTCAACTCAGTGAAAGCACTGTCTGCTGACCAATCAGAGTTCAGTGTGCGGAGTTTAAAGCGATCAAGTCATATTACAGGAGAAAGGAAATACAGAAAAGCTGCCGTTGCAGGAAAGACAGCTGGCAAAAATCAACTGACTGTGTGAATGTGAACATTAATAGAATATCACCTCCATCTTCAGAGCAATCTGACTATTATAACATCAGCGTTAAGAAAGCTTGCTTAAATATCTGCCACAACATAAGTAACCGGATCAAAGTAACATTACGTACAGTCCACGGCACTGCGAGTGCAGACGTCGGTGTGTCCCATTATCATTCATATCACATCATAATGTATCATATATTTCCTTATCTGAGTCAGCTTCTTGAGCCGTATCTGGCCGTGCAACACTTACAGTGTCACATACTGTATGCAGGAGTATTATTTTAAGCAACATATTAAGTTGACGAAACACTGGAGTCAAATGTAATTAATGGAGACATGTCATGGCCATTTCCACTGATCATAATTCCATTGTTGAGGTCTACTAGAATAGATTTATATTGTGCAATTTTCCAAACTCACATTGGTTTCTCAAACAGCATCTCTGTAAACTACGTGTATTCACTGAATTTCACTCTCTGCCTTTAACGGCTTGTTGTAGCTCCAATAGCTCCAGCCCCCACCCTCCCTGTGAGCACAGTGTGCTCTGATTGGTCGGGACGTTGTGAATCACGCTGAGCTCTGTGGAGGTGTGATTTCCTTGTTTAGCGATACACAGCGAAACACAGCCAAACTCACCCTGAGCACACACACAGTCACAGCCGAAGTAAAAACAATAAGTGTGGCTTGATATTGAGTAAGAAAAAGGTTGATAAACGCTGTGAGAATGGGTCTGCAGAGAGAATTTCGCCGCAATCTCAACGGTCTGTTATCAGCCTGCAGCCAGGGAGGAGAAATCAGCAGAGCTGCCTGCACTGTGTGTGTGTGTGTGAGAGGAAGTCCGTGGATTGGTCAATTTGGACCAATCAGCGGGGGCTTAACGTAACGGCTCCACGGATTGGTCCATTTCGTTCCGGGTACGGGTTGACATCATGCCGTACCCGGAAGAATCAAATGGACAATGACGTGTCTCCAACGAGGCGTTTTGGGGAGTTTTACTCGCTACTTCGAGGGTTTGTGACTGCACACTGTTTACGTGCATAAAAACCTTCATAACACACAAGGGGACGGGTAATAACCGGAAAAGCATGACATGTCTCCTTTAAAGTCAGATCCACTTGTGTCTTAGACGGGGCAGTGATATCATAAAGGGGGAGGGGGGCTCGTGAACTGTCAACTGGAGGGCGGGGGGAGCCTCGCTGCGGGGAAGCTGTGGCCCTCTGTCGCCTGTCAGCGCAACTTACATGATGCCGTTTAAACACATTTAAATAAATAAAGGGCGTGCCGGGCGTGCCGGCCGTCAGCAAACCGAGCCCGGTCGTCAACGGCCCGCTGGCGACGGGCTCGGTTCGCTGACGACCGGACGTACTGTGATTCTCCAGAACACACAGTTGGCCAGTCTGCCCCTGTGTAGCATATTATTTTCGATGAGCAAATCGCCACTGGGCTTTCAACCAAAGACACAGCCACGCAAAAACTGCGGCATGTACAGCTCCTTATACTGCAATGTGTGAAGTGCGCTACACGCCTGGAGTGGAGTGCACCAGATGGGCGTTAAAAAGTAGGGCTTAACTCTAACGTCGGGCTTAGCTACGTCCGACGTAGTGATTCGAATTTACACCGAGTGCACCAAGCCTGACTAGTGTCGGGCGTAGCTGCGCCTGGTCTTAAGATGCGCGTCCACGTGAATACACGCGAAACAGTAATTGTTGCCAAGCAACGCCATTTTACAGACTCAGAGGACCGCAGAGAAGAGGGGATTCCCACACCCACAGCGTCAGCGATGACTCAAGGGGAATCCCAAATGGCCACACCCCGAAAGAGAAAGAGGGATTTGTCAGAGCTACAGCGGGAACTGACGGAGAAAGAAATCGGTGCTGGAGGGCCAATGAAACTTGTCTTATAGCACGACATGCAGTTGTGCGATGAACATTAATCATGTCTCCCACAGTATTTTGAAAGGCCCCGTTTGCGTAGAATCTGAGCGCAATCAGCACCTGCAAGGTTGGGGAGAGCGCAGCGTTTCGATCTGATCCGTGCTGGAGTTGAGTGGAGATCTCCTCGATTAAATCAAAAAGGGCTTGTCTGCCGAAACGAAACCTCTCTATCAGTTCACTGAATCAATGTCCAGTGGGTTTGTTCGATCACGGACGACTCTTTCTCTTCTTAATGCCCTTTCATTGTTAAACATGTAAACAAGACGCCCTGCCATCGTTAATATCCTTCTTGCCTGTTTTACGTTACTATGGATACTAGTCTGTCTTTCCGATTTCCGCCTGCTCCATACTAGGCGTAAAAGTTACACCCGGGCGCAACGCATACAGGGCTTAAGTCTAAGTGGTGCACTAGTCATAACTTTAGTTTGGTCTTAACCTTCGGTTCTACGTCGGACGTAGAGTTACGCCCGGCTTATGCCCAGCTGGTGCACTCCACTCCTGGTCTGCAGGGGGAGACGCGCTCTGCCGGCGGTCTCGTTCAGGATCCGAAAATACAATTTAAATATTTTTGCACACTTATTCCTAGTGTGCCACTGGTTACGGTGGCACACGTGCCAGGGGTTGCCTTGCCGACCCCTGCTCTAAACCTTCATGTGGCGGTTTTGAGTTTTTTCTAATATCTTCCTTCTGTGGACTTTGATCTAACCTTGTTTTTCTCTCTTTTTTAATCTTTTCACACTTTTTGGTTTAACTGTTTCCCACCACCATGAACACCCACTGTCCATCGTTACATTTCTCCGAATTGAGCAGTAGGCCATTTAGCATCAACCCGTTTCCACTCCATCTGCTTGGAAATGCTGCAGCTTTGCTCACCTTACCCTGTTTACTGCAGCAACACATCTGTCACACAATGACTGTTATGTGGTGTGTAGTGCTCAAGCGGGGAGACGGTGCACCCGAAGGTGATGGGACAGACAGTGGCTGTGTGGGTAGTGGAAACCCCCCCCCCCCCCTTCACATTACTTGCTTCCATCCCACTCATTTTCACACCTCCATGCAGTGTCTGCACTGGGCCCCACGCACGTGTTCTTATGATTTACCAAAAAACCAAAGAGAATATGGTAGTATGTTTTCCTGTGTGATCTGTCTCGGCATAAATGCTTCAAAGCCCCCCTTAGTTGTATGTTGTAGGCTTTGTTGTTGAATCTACAATGTACTCCTGACCTGTACGCAACATCTCTGAAGCTTTATTTCTCCTGGTGTGACCTTCCCCTTGCATGGATGATGTCTTGTAATAATATATATCTTGTATAGAAGTGTTTGAAAATCAACCATTTAAACAATCCACATTCTAATTGAGTAACCTCTTCCACATTGACCTGGTTTTTTGCTTATATTTGCAGAAATCGAATTGGTCGTAATTTGTTGGGATCCCCTCATCTAAAATATGGAGAGAAAAAAAATATTGATATACTAATTTTCACAATGCCTTACTTTAAGTTACTGGTTTTTATTATTTTGAATTATTTCGAAATGCATAAATCCCTCAAATCATCATCACTTATATTTAGTTTTTTAACTATTTATATATTAGAGGTTCACACCTTTTATCTTTCTCTTAAGGTCCAAATCCTCCCCACATGTTTAATCCCATAGCTTCTGCTTTTTGCCTAACTGCCAAACTAAACTTCTGCATCTTTAAAAATGGCAAACATCAGTGTCTAAAGCGAAGGTGCCATCTTTCTTTAGAAGGGCCTTTCATACATAAATCTGCTCTCGTATATCTGCGCTCAGAGAGGCAGCCCTCTGCAGCCGCTATTAGCACCATGGGACAGGGATGAGGCGCTCGCTGATTAGATTAGTCGCACTGCTCTGCTTCTCTAAATTGCTTTTCAGTTTTTTTTCTCACATTTGCATCCTGATGAAAGTGACTGTGTGATAACCATACTGATGCCACTGATAAAGGTATTTATGATGTCAGTTGTGTGAAGGGGACATGGCATGGGACAGCGGTGGTTTTAATGAAAGTCTTGAGAAAGAGCTTGCTAACAAGGTGAAGACTCGCTGTTCAACACCTTGTTTACAATGAGGACCCTGCACGTTTATTCTGGAAAACACCGCTGGCCAGGGCATTGTGTTGCTGATGCAGTGATATGGAAGGGCTTTTTATCTGTATCTCAGAGAGAGAGGACATGTTAGCAATGCTTACTGCATTTGTTTTCCGATTTTATACCGTATTGCATTACTTGGCAATCTGTATATTTGATATTGACTACGATTGGTCGGAGGAGATTAGAAACTCCAGAAATGTTCAGCACCTAGCTATAGGGAGGGAAACAAATGAAGCACTCAGTGTAGCTGGACTAAGAGCCAGCACAAATACATGGACCCTCAATGAGGAAAGGTAGGACTGATTATCAGCCAAAGTCTTGTAGAAAATCGTAGCAGACTCTGAACATAAACATGTTTGCCATTCTGTCACCAACACCATCAACACAGATTGTGCTTACCTCATTTGGATCTGCAAACAAAATGCAGAACTGAAACACAGCACCTGTGGATCGAGAAACCTGTGGAGAAATGCAGGGTAACAGCAAGAACTTCAAATAGAGGCCCCACATGGTATTTATAGCAGGGTGACAACACGTCACACATGTGCCATGTCTATAAGAAATCTATGTGCTGAACATATTCACCACTTAGTTTGCTACCACTGTCAGTCAGGAAGTATTGAAACGTGGCCTATATTTAATTACTGGGTTTACAGACATGTGGTGGACTGACCGTTACAAGGTCAATGTGGAAACAGGGCGACCACCAAAACGACCACTCAGTTCAGGCCTTGTTCCAACCAGGAAAGATGGTTTCAGTTAGATAAGAGGCCGCAGAGTGACTGGGTTCCTTCTTGTGGTGGAGAGCCCACTGAAGGCCCATATTTGTTAGCTTGTGGCTACTTGTCTTTTTTTCTGAGCTTCTACTCTGGGATCAAACAGAAAAGGTGGAAGGCTTAAAATAATTGAAACAATAATAGTTATGTTTGTGGCTATTGTACATGCTGTTCCTCTGCTAATTCCCCCTCTTTCTGCCACCTTCCTCCAGCCTTCAACCACTGCTGCAAAGACTCGGGGTTCCTCATGGTGTTAAAGTGTCGAGAGCAGAACGCAGCACTGAAGGAATGTCTGACGATACAGTGAGTGCGATATCCTCTGCAACACCCTCAAGTGTTATCTCACCAACATCTTATAGGTTAACACTCTGTGGGCCATACTCACCATCGAGTGAGTTACACAAGAAAACATTAATTCTGTGAAATAAAAAACTGTTCCTTCTGTCTCCCACCAGCTACAAGGACCCTGCGTTCTTCGAGGAGTGTAAGCAGGAGTACATCAAAGAGAAAATTGAGTTTTTGACGACAGGGGTCGCGACGAAGAACAGGAAACAAAAACTCCCAACTAGCATGTAGCTAACAACATGATAGCCTCCCCTCTTCTGAAGGTGCAGATTGTGAGACTGGTCAGAACCAGCTCCATGTCCCCCACGGCCAGGATGCATGCTCATCTTTAAAGCATAGCCTGTTCCTTTATTAAAACCTGTGGAGTGACTGAAATCAGTTTGGTGTGCAAGGAATATATCTAATTAATGGATTCTTTTTTTCTGTATATTTGCAAGATGTTTTCTGTCAGATTGCTGGATTGATCTCCCTCACTTGATTACATCAGCAGCTTTAACATTATATTTAGCGATGAGCTCATTGATGAATTGAATATACAGATCTGATCATACAGTCTCCTCCTGTATCTTCTGTTGTGTTGCCTTTGCTCTGCCTTACAGCTTGGTACAAATCTGAAGTGTAAAACATCCTTTGTCATCAAAAAGGGTTGGTTTCCAATTAAAGAATCTTGTACAGCGTATGTAAGAAACATCTCACAGAGCATTGTAACATGTATGATGATTTGAAATAGGCAATGACATTGTAAATAAAGATATTCAACTGCACTAAAGTGTGTATCGATGGTAAATGACACACACATCTAACATCCTTTGTTTATTTGAGTTATTGTCTGGACGTTCTTGACACTGTGGGGAAATTAAATGTCCAAGCATTTGCTCATTAAATTGGTTGTTCTTATCTCTAATAACATTTCTCTGGGAAAAAGCTGTCTTTCTTTTGTTTTTCCTTTTTTTAATAAATATTTTGAAGCATCACCCTTACAGTTAGGCCTCGCTAGTATAGAGCTAAATGAACCTCTTAAACAGATTACATTATCTAAGCTGTGTTTATTTACTTTTCATTTCAAAAGTAAATTATACTTTTGTTAATTATAATCACTTGTCTTTGATTTGTAGCCTACTATTCTTTTTATGAGTTGGACCGTTTAAGCCATCTTATTATTTTCATTTTTGTTTATATGTAATTCCAAAGAACAAACAATGGCACAATTCCATTAAAAGTGTCGAGGAGTTACTGTAATGGGGTATCCTTGTTGTCATATTAAGAATGTTATTCCCCGTTCACCAGTTTGCAGTGCGGTACCCTTAATTAATGTAAGGGTGGAATTATTGGTAGATATTTTTCAGCCTTTTGTTAAAAAAGATTGTGTTTAATAATCAATGGCAAATGCAAACATGAATTGTGATTTTAAATTGCCTGTCTGCTATATTTAAATTCCCCAAGGTATTCATTCTAATATTATGACTCAGAGAGAAGCCGCATATCCTCACATTAAAAAGCCAGAAGATGGCCAAGTTGGACATTTTTATAGATACCTGACTAAAATAAATAGTTGATTTTCCTCCTGTAATGAATCCAGAAATGGTTTGGTTTCAGCAACATTCAAATAACTATATTTTTAAAGAAAGGTTATATCTGGTTTTGACTATTAATTAGAATCCGAAATCCTCCTATTTTTAAACCAGAACCTTATTGCTGACAATATGGATAGACACAGCACACTTCCTTTCCTTTGTTTAATTGAGTATATTTACAAACAGTCTGAAGTGCAGTAAATCTAAAATATAATCCATATCTACTGTACATTGCATTTTGGTTTGCAAATTGTTTACAGAAGTACCAAACTACTGCTGTAAAATAACATTTCTTAAAAATGAACAAAAAGACCACAGTTATCATGGAACAGACTGAAGAAAACGGAAATAAAACACCATGGGCCTTTGTGCACCTATTAGTCACAGCTTACTTTTCTTCAGGTTTATAGACTTATTGTCTTCTCCAGTGGAGACAACTCTTATACACATCAGAAGCTTTGGGGCTGGGGGAGAAAAAAAACAAAAGAATGTTTTGGAGTGCAAAATCGCGCTGGCAGAGTACTTAAGCCCACCATATACATTTATACAAATATGCACATTCTTCTCTCAGCGTCTTTGTGTTCAACCTATAATGCGTTTTCCTTTGTACATCCTTCAGGTGATTATACTCATCTGACTTAAAAAGAGAAATCAAAGAGGAACTTCCCACCTCACACTATAACTTACAAATGTATCATTGATCAACATCGGCACAGTACAGAGTTTAGATACATTTTTAAAACTCACAAACGTATTCAGCTTTCCAAATACATCGGAGTGTATGTAGCCTCTTTCATGAGTCCTTTACACTTGAAAAATGACCAACAATGCACAACTTTACATCTTACATGTCCCTTTACAACTGAGAAAAGAAACCAACACATGTATTGTCTGACAGTAGCTCTGACTATGTGATCACAGGCAGGTTTGAGGAGGCTTGAGTTGAGACATTTCTGTTTTCCAGTGCCAGTGAGGGTGGAGTGTTTCCTTTCAGAAAGCAATACATTTTTAGATTAAAGTTATTATTTGCTACTCGTTACGCAACATCCTCAATGATTTGGTAAGCCTACTTTGAAATTGAATGAAAACAACAACTTGAAGAAAAAAATAGATGGCATTTGGTCACAGAATTCTGATTATCCTTAGTCTGTATGTCTGCTTCCATCACAGTACACATTTCAAAGTCCTAATACATTTCCTTCACACCATCATGAGACAAACATGTACATACATACTGTTTACTTTACAGCAATCGAATGTAAAAAGATTTGCATTGGAGGGAGTTTACAAATTCTAGTATGATGCTGTGGCCCCAGTGATCGGGGGCCGCAGTGAATGGAGAGAGGCCCCTTTGAGCCCTATTAGGTTTATTATGACGATATACAGACACAGGCAGGCCAAAGACGCCCACACCCTGCTCTGCACTCACAGGCACACGCTGTTGATGTGTGTTCATATTCACACAGAAATAAAACTGCTTGTATGCATGCTTGCACACACAGACACACTTCTTATTCTGCTGAGGGTCTCTCCGTCAAATGTTCCTCTGCAAAGTCGGATCTGTCCACCGATGCGGTGTGCAGAGACAGAGTGTCCCCCCCCTCATAAAGGCCCCCTCCGGCCTCAGTCAGCTCCCACTAGCAGCAGGTCCAGCCCAGAGGAGTGGTCTTATCAACTTAAGGCAGGTTAGGTGGTAGCTATGTGGCAGGGTTGGAGAGTTCATTCATTTGTTTACTTTCCATCACTATTTAATTAATGACCCCATCCTCTCTCCTCACTCAGTATTTGGGGGGGCTCCTGGGACAGCAGTTTCCAATTGAGGATGAGGAGTTGGAAGCAGCGGAGTGTCCCTCCCAGAACATGGCGTCACTGGGTTTGGGGGGGCTGGGGAAGGACCGTGAGCTGTCGTCCAGGGAGGCTTGGTTCAGGGGGGGCGGGGGCAGCACCACGGAGAAGGGGTCGCTGCCCAGCAGAGCCTCCCCCGAACAGCTCTGGGTGGGCCAGGGCCCGTTGTACCAGCAGTCCTCCCTCAGGCTGTCCGGCAGCGGGGGGCCCGACAGGACGCCGGCGGGGGGGCAGGGGCGGCCGGAGCATGAGGGGAGAGGGGGGGCACCGGGGGGGCGAGGCGCTGCCCGGGAGACTGGGTGGTGGGTGTTCTTTTCAACGTCGTCCAGACACTGCACTGGAACTGTTGAGGCAGCTAGAGAAGAGGGGGGGGGGGGGGGTGAGAGCAAAACAATGTGTTGTTATTTAAATTGTTGCCTAAATGCCTATGAAAGCTTGCCAATATTTGCATTGTATTTTCCAAGAAATACTTATTTTAACACTTTTAAAAAAAATACTTTTTCTTTTTGATCATCTTTCCTATTGGTTGTAATGTTAATATTACTGCTGGATGCTCAATCAGAGTCTTGCAAAAATATTTTGTTAAGACAAAGTCAGTGTATGGTTGAGAAGATAAAATGAAAAATGAAAAAAAAGCTTATCACTACCTTAATGTTTGGCATACAGTTCAATTTGAGTGCACTTCATCTGCAACTGTAGACACATTGATAGAGCACAAAGAATTATGGGTGTGATATACTGAAGGATAATCCAAAGCATTGTATTTTTTACGAGTGTTGGTGATTGGCATTTAATATTGAATTTAATATAAATACATCAGCAGTTCATTTCTACAATCTACTATGAGTAGACCCAGAAAACATGTTAAAGGGAAATTATGATTTTGGTAAGACTTCATTTTTCTTCACGTAAATTGGTGCATCTAGATTTAATATTGCTATTTTATTTTTCTCTTTTTCTCACTGCCTGAGTATCAGGAAATATCCACTCTAATTATTAGGTTCTTTTTACCAGAACAAATCAGACTGCATAAACTAAGCCACAAATATACTACATACAAATCATAGTGAAACACAAATCAGCATCTCACACACACATCACTGCCATCAAATCATCATTTTGAGCCAATAATCAAGTTTAAATGAGTATCTCGTCCCGTTTTCATCCCTACCTCCCTGCTACTCCTCCATGAGAGGGTCTCCTGAGTCTACAATTTGAATAAAAGGGATTCCAAAGGAGGAACAATAGAAGAATACAGATACTGAATAAATACACAGTGCACCCCCTTTCATCTCTCCTTTTCTTCCACTCCTCATTTCTTCATCTGTTCTCCTCTACGTTCCAGGATTACCCCGTTATTCAGTGGAATAAATAGGCCAAGATTTATTTTCTTGCCATGTTTCGTTCTAATTTTCACCTCCTAGTCTCCTCTGCTGACACTCGGAGGGAATCGACAACAGAGGTAATCTCTCCTGGGGTAGAACACATCATGGCAGAGGGACAGACTATTTCATGGTGTCCTTTATCAAAGTGAGCACTGCGATAATATCCACAGTCTTATCACACCCTTGTGCAGATTGCAACAAGGAGCAGCAGGAGATCTTTACAGTAAGGAGTACTTCTTCTCAGAAAAGCCTTCCTTTAACAGAAGAGCAGCAGCAGCCCCTTCTTTCCTTTGACGTTAGCCACATTAGTTCCTGTGTCCGAAGCACTATTTCGATTCCGGCCACTATGCTTAAAGAGCACGTCAATCTGACACTAACTGGCACTCAGGTTGAAGACACATTTTCACAACATTAAACTTGTGAAGCCTCAGTCAGTATATTCGTTTTTTAGTTAGGAAAAGCTGTCACTTTAGTGATGCTTATACTTCAGTTTCCAGACTAGTCTAATACTATCTTTATGTCACTTCAAATCAAAATGAAAGCCTTTTTAAAAGTGTACTGTAATATGCAAAATAATGTTTTATTTTGTTTTAATGGGGATAGCCAGCTTTCTTCATTCATAAGATACAATTAGGTACAGATGTACAATAAATACAGAGAGGAAAATGTACAGGTACAACAATATAAATATGTCACTTGTATGTGCGACATTTACAAAGATTCAAATATTTAAACCAGGAATGCATATTTATACAGTATACTTAAACTTTTTTTTTATAAATAAAAGTGTCTAGCAGAAAAGTCAATATTAACCTGGACACTTAAGTTAAAAGCAGAATTATTTCACTAGTATGAAAGACAAAGTAAGCGAATATCTAAATATGTTAAGGCTGCCTTGGTGTCCCGAGAGGTAACCTGTAAGATATTGCTATGAGGGAATATAAGAAATACATGTTGCTCCCCCTGCTGTATATACTGGAGCGGAAGAGGTGAGAATGCAGGTGCTGGTGGGTTATCACATACACTGACACAGAAATGAATGATTCATATTTAAATATACAGCAACAAAGGCAGGACCCTGTGTGTGTGCCTCACCTTGTTTTGTCTCAGCGAAGAGCGGCCTGAGTTTCCTGATCAGGCCGGTTTGGTGCTTCAGCTCCGAGTGGAGACGGGTGACCTCGCAGCACAGAGCCTGGTACGTCTGCTGCATCCTCCTCTCCCTGTGGACGACATTTACATATGAGGGCAAGAAGCTTGCATGGTCAAATACCCCTGTCTTTACTGAAGAAGGAATACATGCCGTGTGATTATCCTTTTCGAAAACTCAAGGAATGTTTCATTTCAAATGTTTTATGTTTCAAGATGTAAAACTGGTCTGGTGTATAATAATTTAATTTGGTCAACATTTTTAGTATATATAAACAGGAAGTAAATATAATGGGCAAATCAGAGGTACTCTTAAAGAGGCTCGTTTCTTTGTGATGACTGTAATTATGATTTGTTCAAAGGAGTTTCATTGGATTTGAGCATATTCACTTAACAGCATAAAGCGTTTTTAGGATATGTTTTAAGGACACACTGTTTTGATGGATTAAATGCTTTACCACCTCAGATTCATTAGAAACCATAGCATTGTGACGGTGTTTGAGGCAACACCTACAAACTGTCCTATCTACACCTTATGTAAAGATGCAAAATCTCATCAACACTCAACAGGTAAACCAACACCATATTAAAACTGCTGACACGTGAAACAATTAAAATGGACACAAAATATAATTTTCTTCATGAAATGTGAGGAGCTGCCACGGAGATTATCCTCAATGAATAATAGGCGGAGGGTGATTGCCTCTGCTATAGACCCTGCATACATCAAACACTGTAGTGCACATTTTAATTATTTGTATCGAGTCCTGAGGGTTTAGCTGCTGCTTATCATGTATCAGGTTCAGGTACTTCTGAGGTATCTGCATATCACAGGCTGCTGTGCAGAGTTAGAGAGTAAAGCTGCACCCTCCTCTAGTGGCCAAAGGGGACAATTACAAGAGGAGCGACTACATGCAGTGTATAGCTGTGTTTCTCGTGTACAAATGGTCTAATTGTGACTATAAGTAAGGTTGCAAAGTGATGGTAAGGTTCCAGAACATTCCGGAGGAAAGTATGGCTCAAGAATTTGTAAAACTTGTTTTTTCATTTATATTAGTAGGGTTAACAATTATGTCTGCTTATGATGGTAAACGCTGTGTTCTGTTGATGGCATGGTAAATGCAACCTGAGCAAATAACCCTTACATTTCTCCTTTATACGTGTTTTCCCTGTTAATTCATTTGAATTACCATGGAATGTTTCCACCATTAATATTCGAGGAATTTTGCAACTCTAACAATTGGAAGGATGATAAACATTTTAATTACCAATGCAATAGTGTTTACATCCTCAGTTTTGGTCACTGAAATGACAGCTGAGCCACTATTAAAGGACATTCATGAACACTCACCTTGCACTATAATTTGCATCACATGTCTGGTCCAAGACTGGTCCGTTAAGGCCATGGGGTTCCTCCTAAAACAGAAACAAGTCATGTTAGATAGAGAGTGAAGGGGGTGTCTGAAGTTGTATCTAGTATTTTGTTATAACGAAATAACCACAGACCCCTACCATGAGGTTTAGCCCATTGTTTTTGGTCCAGCTTCTCTCCACTACTTTGTTTCTAATGGCTACTCTGTCCTTCTTATCATCCACTATCTTTTCTCCATCCCCCTTTTTGTTCATCATCCCTTTTTATCAGAATAAGAGTTCCTTTATTTGTCCCGCAACGGGGACATTTACATTATTACAGCAGATATACTGCAGATATACTGCAGATAAAGTGAGGATACTAGACTTACATATAATACAATATAAAAATGACTAAGTATGCACACGTTATTAATTATAGATGACACAATAAGTAAAAAAACTAAAACTAAATAGCATATAAGTACACCATGGTAAAAAAGTAGCATTATATTTGCTTTAAAAAAAGAGACCATATAGAATCATAGAGGTAGCTGGTACTGTATGCCAATTGAGATAAATCATGAACTGCAGGAGGGCATGTTGCACTTTTTTAAAAACCATTTCCCCCATCACCAATCCTGTTTGTAATATACATGGATCGGATTTCGAGGCGTAGTCGTGGGGGGGGGGGTCTGCAGTTCGGTGGACTAAGGATTGCACCACTGCTTTTTGCAGATGATGTGGTTCTAATGGCTTCATCGGTCTGCGACCTTCAGCACTCACTGGATCGGTTCGCAACCGAGTGTGAAGCGGCTGGGATGAGGATCAGCACCTCCAAATCTGAGGCCATGGTTCTCAGCAGGAAACCGATGGACTGTCCACTCCAAGTAGGGAATGAGTCCTTACCCCAAGTGAAGGAGTTCAAGTATCTCGGGGTCTTGTTCTCGAGTGAGGGATCAATGGAGCGTGAGATGGGCCGGAGAATCGGAGCAGCGGGAGCGGTACTGCAGTCGCTTTACCGCACCGTTGTGACGAAAAGGGAGCTGAGCCGGAAGGCAAAGCTCTCTGTCTACCGGGCCATTTTCGTTCCTACCCTCACCTATGGTCATGAAGGATGGGTCATGACCGAAAGAACGAGATCGCGGATACAAGCGGCCGAGATGGGTTTCCTCCGCAGGGTGGCTGGCGTCTCCCTTAGAGATAAGGTGAGAAGTTCGGTCATCAGGGAGGGACTCGGAGTTGAGCCGCTCCTCCTTCGCGTCGAAAGGAGCCAGTTGAGGTGGTTTGGGCACCTAGTTAGGATGCCACCTGGGCGCCTCCCTAGGGAGGTGTTCCAGGCACGTCCAGCTGGGAAGAGACCAAGGGGTAGACCTAGGACCAGGTGGAGGGATTATATCTCTTCGCTGGCCTGGGAGCGCCTTGGGATCCCCCAGTCAGAGCTGGTTGATGTCGCCAGGGAAAAGAAAGTTTGGGGCTCTCTGCTGGAACTGCTACCCCCGCGACCCGACCACGGATAAGCGGGAGAAGATGGATGGATGGATGGATTTCCCCCATCACTTACCCCACTTGTCTCCATCAGTCTGCTGTTTTCCAGCGTCACCTTCTCCAGCTCCTCCTGCAGTTTGTGGATCTTCATCTCAGTGCTGACCCTGTCCACCTGCCAGTAGTCCTGAGAGCTGTTCAGGCTCTTCATCACTGCACACAAACAAGGAAAGAGAGCTATTGAACTGTGAAAGGCAAGGCAGCAAAATACAGAGCAATCCACTTGAATGTTTAAAGCTAATAAAGGTTTAACCCAGTTTTGAAAGAAGTGTACTGTTGTTTAAAAGTAGAACTACAACTGTGTTAAACAAGTAAAAGCCCTGCAATCAAAATGTGCTAAGTGTGTCAATTGATTTAAAAGTCCCCATAGTAACTACAGTATAGTTGTCAAATGAATGAAGTAAAAAACGTATCTTAAATGTAGCGTATCGGAATTACTAAGCAATGTAAAACGCAAACACTCAGGTAAAATACGAGTAGTAGTAGTAGTTCTTCAGATGTTACATAGTAGCCTAGCATAGCTTTGCCCTACACATCTCAGTATCAAAATATTACAACTCGTAGTTTACATGTAGATATCATCTCACTTCATATTTTACTTTTTTTTGTAAATAATAAAACTAAAAACACATCTTACATACATTAAAAGTAGTTTCCAAACACACAGGAAGCCAATGTGAAATACTACCACAAGTGCTTTATCCGAGCACAACACACAGTCCTATTGTTCATACAGTCTAAAGTAGCGCTGTTGTATGAGTAGAAATCCACCCTGTGAGCTCTACCTGTACCTTGGCTGGTCTCCATCTCCGTCCTCAGCTGCAGCAGCTCCAACTCTCTGGCCTGCAGCTGCTCCGTCAACAGCCTCTCACTCTCACTCTTCTCCTTTTTCTGACAGAGAAACAGAGGAGACAGTGAGTTATAGAGGGAGGAACATGATGAGTCAGCATTCATACCCATACATACACAAAGCTCTCATTCTCTCATGGCCCCGAGAAACAGCATATTCCTGTCATATCATAAACTTGCTGTTCTTACTTAAATCAAAGTTACAGCAAAAATACTTTTAATCCGTACTTTAAAATGTGCAGTGCTGGCAGTTACGTAACATACTGTGTGCCAGGTTCTAGTCAGTTGGAGGAAAAATGAATCAGTAAACGCACCAGTTTGTTTAGCTCCAGCTGCAGGTCCTCCTTCTCTATATAGATACCCCGGTAAGCACTGAAGGCCTTATTCACGTACTGAGGACCCTCGGATGGAGGAGCCTCCGGCCTGAAGAGCTACAGCGGAGATAGATAAGATACACAGAGAACAGATCCATTTCATTAAGTGCACATATCGGCGGTAGGAGGTTACGTTCCTCCCACCACATCCTATCTTGATGGACCAAAATGCTGCAGCAGATAAAACTTAAACCGATACAAATAAATGACACTTCCAGAGAGGATCTCTGCCGACATGTTGTGCGGTATTTTCACTTCAGCCTACCATCTGTATTAAGACCCATCCTGTTGAAATAGCTCTCTTTGTATTGTACTCCTTTGTTTATCTAAATCCAACTGTTTGGCAATACCACACTCATCCAGACTCCCTCCCTGTTTTTAGACAGAACTGATTTATTTCTCATTGTTTTATAGCTTTGACTGGAGGCCAACAATATTAATGATGCTGGGATGCAGACTCTCCCAGGGGCGAGTTCTTTTGCAGTTGAATCTAATGACTTTTTTTAAACTTTCTCCGAGCATTTTGGAGTTAGTCTATCATTAAAAGAATCGTATTCGACAGAAAACCCTTTCTAAACCTCTAGTAAAAGCGGTATGTTATTTTATTTCACTCTCCGAATATATGTTTCAATATTTGTTCTCATTGCCTCCCTCCCACCGTCACTTATTTGGTCTACATCTATACCTTATCCTCCAGCTGCTTCACCCTTTTCCTCAGCAGTGTATTCTCTCGCTCTGTGTCCCTCAGCCTCTTCTTGATGTCCTCGTAGGCCGTGACCAGGGCGAAGTGGGAGGCGACAGATTCATCACCGGGACACACAGATACAGGACTCTCGCCAGCAGCGGTGTAGGCCGTCTCGTGTTTAAGGATGCAAATGTCATCATCCACTGCCAGGGGCTCCATGCCTGCACAGGCCTACTCTGTAGCAGAAAGAAGACCTAGGGGATACAATAAGAGTTTTATTTAGAAAGTGCTAGATGTCTGTGAAAGCCAACAGCATGATTGGCCTTGTGTTGTGTTTACAATACATTAGCTTAGCACTAAGTCGCGTTGTAACTAGTCTCTGCACATTATTGTGACATGTTTGAGTATAGCTGGCTTTTTTGTACTGCATATCCCACAGATCACTCTACAATCAAACAGTGTCCCATTGCTCAGACTTTTTTCAGTTGATCTCTTGCTGCAGGAAATGTACAATGCATCACTTCCTGTTTTTTTTAAAAGAAAATAGCTTCCGAGCAGAAAAAAACAAATGCTATCAGATTTGATTTAGTTTTTTGTAGCAAGATTTTTAAACCTTGTTTAGCTTGGAAATTAAATGAAGTGTAAAGGTAGCTACAAAAAGTAGAGCACAATGCTTAAAGCTAAAGCATTTCAGATGTGTTGTGTAGTCTGGATTTTAAAAGAAATGTATAGGCAGGGGTTTCAGTCTACATTTAATGAGTTTAAACAAATGAAATACCTTTTACTTAAGTTGTACTAATGATAAAGTACATAGTTGTTTTAATGTATTGCATTTTTGGCAGCTCACATGTTTTATCAATAGGTGTTTTGTTCCATTATTACTTCATGCAAGAGTTAAGAGCAGGCCTAGAGTTTATTCTAGGTGTGCCTAGAGTAATTAACACAGGCCTCAAACAGCATCAGGGTGCATTATGGATGAACACCGTGGCGCCATCATCAGGCCCACATTATAATCAAATATATGTCAGGTGCAAAATTGACTAAACCGCCACCAAACATTAGTCTTGTGTCTTATGACAACAGTTTATTCCACTTCCACTTTTCTTATAATGTTTTCATTTGTCTAAGATACAAATGAAGATGACAGTAAAATGTGTGCAAATATCTAAATATTATAATAATGTAATAATTGGGACAAATCTGTTTACAGTACTTAAGGTGAAATGGAAAGGCTCAATATCTACTTGTCCTATAATAACGAAATTCTGTACATATAAAAAAACACATTATTTTAAGAATTGTTTTTCTTTGATGAGGGAGTGGAGGGTCTCACAGTGACCTGTTGTTACAGGCCTGTGATCAACACCTATTGACCACACGAAGGAGCAGTCCAGACAGACAGCTACCTGAAACAGACTTAACATAAATCCCAAACCCTGCCTGATCTGATCATCTGTTTGTAGGAGCTGGTCAGCACACGGGCAGCTAGTTGATGATGTCACCATGCGATGATGCAGCAAACAATCATGAGCCAAGTTTTTAACACTTAAGCTCGTAGCTTTTTATATAAAAAAAGACAAAGACAATACCTGGACATGCTCTAAGATTAATGCCACGGAACAAAAACACATGAACAAAAACCCACAAAGGCAGAGCTGCTGACTTTAAATGACGACTTCAGAACTTGCTATGAAATCGAAAGTTAAACCGAAAGTCAACGTAAATCTAGAATGAGGCACGAATAGCAACACCATCTCGTTCGACAATTCTTGATAAATGATGAGAGCTAACAGCTAACAAAGTCATTTCAGCTATGCAGAGACCTTATTTCGTTTCCAGAGGCATGGGAAAGCCATTGTTGGGATGTAAACACTCATTGAATCGCTTGTATACGATGCTAACGTTGTGGTGTTAGCTTCCGTGAGCTGTGTTGACCACCGATAAAACACATCGGGGTCAGTTTTACAATGACGTTCAGGATGAATAGAACAAAGCACACAATGACCAAGGGAAACATGAAAGTTGTGTACATAATGTCCGGAATTAAAATGATCGATCTGTTGATGATAACAGTAAGCTAGCTCTGAGCTAACGTCTTCTGGCTATTTGTGGCTAGGTGAATCAAAAGCAGTCGATTATTGTTCCCTCTCGACTCCCGCTTACCGTGTTTAATTATGTCCTCAGTTATGTGTCAGTGGACCACACAAGATTATCATTTATTCTGGAAAAAAGAAGACCTGTTTCTCGGAGAAAAACAAAGAGACAAGGCTGGACTCTCGCACCGTGTCAGAACTGACAGGTGAGGAAACAAAAACTTCCGGGAGTCACTTGACTGCTAAAGTCCTTTCAAAATAAACGCACGACAAA
Source organism: Pseudochaenichthys georgianus (assembly GCF_902827115.2). Lineage (NCBI taxonomy): Eukaryota > Metazoa > Chordata > Actinopteri > Perciformes > Channichthyidae > Pseudochaenichthys > Pseudochaenichthys georgianus. The sequence goes on from NC_047518.2 coordinate 19,140,364, forward strand.
AATAGAAGTGAGTGCATCATTAGGGGTTATATCAGCGAATATTCTTGTGATCGCTTGTAACATACTAATTTATGCACGTTGAGGAAGAAGATACTTGAATTACGCCATTTAACATGTTGGATAGTAAAAAAATAATGATTTGACTGAAAGAAAAATGCTTCCAGCCTTAGTGAAGTATTTTGTTTGTGTACCACGGCCGTGGCATTACAGTAAATATCTTCCTCTTCGGAGAGGGAGCCTAATTCAAACAATCAACTATTACATGTTATTGTTGCAACGTCACCCTGCCTGGAATATTGTTCTGATTGTGGTTCCATAATAAACTTCGGTAAACTTCAACTGTATGGAAGCAAACAAGAGACAGAAGTATTTGAATTTTATTAGACACCGAATTTATAGCATTGAAAATAATTACTTTGAAAATCATGTAGGCTATCTGAATTTTTTTTGATCCGAATTTACCTTTGTGAAATAAAAATGTAAAACTTCAGAAGCCTACTGCTATATTTAACCATATATCGAGCCCAATCATCGATTTCTAATGGCTTAATGCAATTGTTTGCCTGTCTGGCCATTGGAATTGGGCTCTTTGAAGATCCAAAAATCAGACACCGAATTTATAGCATTGAAAATAACTACTTTGAAAATCATGTATCTGAATTTTGCTCCGAATGTAGCCTACCTATGTGAAATAAAAATGTAACAATTTAAGTTAAAACAATTCGAATAGTCAAATTCAGATCCCAAAAATTCAAGTGAAAAAAATTCGAATGCACAATTTCGGTGTTTAACATTCAACGTCAAACAATTCGGTGTTTAAAATTCGATGTCCAAAATTGCGATGCAACATCATCCGGGCTTCTCAGACAGGATAAGCAATCGAGCCCGAATGCAATCAGACTTCTGGCATATCAGAGCCAAGCGGCGAACTCCGGGAGTGCGGTAAAGCCCAATGCTGCAAACTGTAGGCGATGGATGCAGATGGGAGCAATTCCCATAGACCCTATGTTAAAATGTCCAACTTAGCATCAGAAAATGAACATGTTTCTAGCCTGGATCCACACCATATTTGCCAACCCTCCCGATCTTTGCGAAAGACTCCCGATTTCATAGCCCTCTCCCGGTTTCCTCCCGGGGTCATATTTCTCCCGATTTCTGACAAAATCAGATTTACTCAGGACTGTTTCCACTCTGACTTTAATACAGCTACACCATTGTTTGGTTTTCATGGTAGCCCGTCTCTTTAGCAGCGCACGCAACTGAAAGTCTAAAGAGGGTGAGGCAGATAGTCACAGAAAACAGAACAAGAATCGACAAGTCGAACCTCTGCTCACTCCTTTTCTGTAAAACACAGATCCAGCCCACACAGATGGTGTGACAGGCTGCAAGACAGTGCACTTACAACTACAATAAGCATGCTAATGTTAATCTAACAGCTCCGGTGATCCACGAGCACCCCCCCCCCCCCCCTGGCGGTGGTTTTGAAATACTCCCGATTTCTGAGGTGTCAAGGTTGGCAAGTATGATCCACACAAACATATTCTGTATATAGTTAGATTCCCCCTTCATGAGTCATGACAACGGGACTGCTGCTTCTAGCTCTTCTCGTCATTATTTTCAATGCTCTAAATTCGGTGTCTAATAAAATTCAAATACTTCTGTCTCTTGTTTGCTTCCATAGAATTGTGCATTCAAAAAATGTTCACTTGAATTTTTGGGATCTGAATTTGAACATTCGAATTTTTTTAACTTGAAGTTTTACATTTTTATTTCACATAGGTAAATTCGGACCAAAAAAAATTCAGATACGTGATTTTCAAAGTCAATATTTTCAATGCTATAAATTCGGTGTCTAATAAAATTCAAATACTTCTGTCTCTTGTTTGCTTCCATTAAACGGGTCCTAACTTCCGGTCACACGTAGATATTGAGGTTTCAATCTTCTCCTATCTCTTTCTCATGTCATGAGGTATATTAACAGGGGTGCACATCACTTTTTTGCCCTGGTTCTCAAAGGAGCACCTGGAGATGTTGCTTGGTGCTCATCCTTAAAATGAAATAAACCGTAACTTTGGAGGGGGTCTTGACTTTATTTGCCAGACACACGGCACTGAACACACATGCAGATTGCAGAGGTGAACACAGAACACACATGCAGTGGTGAACACAAGACAACATTAGCACGACCAGTAATCCTACAAGCTGTCATCACTACCCTCCTGACTGTTCTCCTCACTGTCTTCCTCTCTGTCAGACATGGTAGCTGGTGATGTAGGCCTACTACTTTCTCTCTGGTTGAGTCTGTGATTAGCTGCTTGCATCCACAAGTCAACAGCTGGGTTTGGGTCGAAAGTCTCTGTTGTCATCTTAGACAAGTGGATGTAATCAAATAAGTATGTGAACATAACCAATAATCTACCATAGACAATAACAAATGAAACTTATTTTATTTGTGTTGTTCATTCATATCTTATTTTACCTTAACATTTATTTATTTATGCATCTTTTTTGTATCTCTCCAGTTTTAAAGGATAGTTTTGATTACTGTCCTATAGTATACATTGGAATGATTTCAAACCTGTGTATCCCAATAATTATAAAGGAGTGCCTTGGAAATGTGTGTTTACATAAATTGTGACCAAACAGTTTGAACTTAGACTAAAGTGAACTATCTAAACACTCAAGAGTCCTTTACCTCACTGAGCTGTAGTTATCAGCCTCTCAGTCTGACTGGAGAGAGCTCTCCTCCACATTATTGTAGAAACATCTTCTTCTTATATCCATTAGAGCAGCTAGCACCAGATTCTGGGTCATTCCAGAATTGGAGGACATTTCATGTCCCCCATATAAAAATCTAATAATCCATGCCCAAAATTCTAAAACATGCACTTGTTGTGTTAAACATACTTGTCTTGAGACAAAATGTGTATAAAGTTGTAGAAAAAGTGGTTTCAAAATATTATTTAAATTATCAAATAGCTCTCGAACATCCCCTAAAATGGCATTTTTCTCTTGTCCCCGCTTCTTGGTGACCAACTTGCATGTCAAATATAACATTTAAAATAGGGATTTTATTTACTTTTTCTGGTATTATTCTATTGATATATGTCTCTTGTAATGGTAAAATCAATTTGTCATCATAAACATATTTTAGATAACAGTAATTTTGCACAGAAGGTGTGTCCCTCAACATGCGTTCAACCCTGTTACCCAAACCTTTTTAGATTGGCACAGGAAGTGAACAAACTGTAAATCAGATGACACAGTGGAAGTGACATCAGCAAGCCATGTGCTAGTGCCATGGGTAGACAAAAACTAAGTCCTCTCTTTTATTTTTCATATGTTTACAATCTTTTCAGTCTTAAAAGAGTGTGGCACTCTGACCCACTCAACCCTGTTACTGATATTATGAGAATAAAGCATATTCATTTAAAAGTTATCTTTCTTGCATTAGATATCCAAGTTTGTCCTTGCCTTGAAAGTAGCATTACATGCTACATCTAGCAATAATTCCTGAGGTTAAAGCTCAAATTAGCATTGATTTTCAATCCTGTTACTTTCAACCCTGTTACTATAATTAGAGTAACAGGGGTAATTCTTCATTGGAAAATATTAATTTGATGCCTTAGCTGGGCAAATCACTTTTTTTGATGGTTTATTATCTGTTTTTCCTAAATACATACAAAAATGTATAAAATAAAAGGTTCATTTTTCAAAAATGTTGGTGTCTAAATTGTCCTCCAATTCTGGAATGACCCTTCTAATAACAACAGCCCTAACAACCCTCCCTCTTTCCCACTCTTCACTCGCATTTTGGCTGTGAGCTGCGGGCGCCAGATAAGCCAACATCCCCCATTTTCATCACTTACAGCGCCCATCGTACAGGGCAAATGAAACGTGTAACCGGGGTGAAAAGGGTGTTACATTTACTTAATTATGAATGTTGTTACATCAAGGCCGCAAATTAGGAAGAGCGCCAACGGTTACAAATGTTTTTTTCCCTCCCAGAGCTGTCAGCGCAGCGCCTCCACAGATCTGGCGCCCTATAGGCGAACATCTATAACGCCAGTGCTACGGGCCGGCGGTGCTCTTTTTCTGTATATTAACAACATTACGTATTTTCCAAAACTAGCGTGATGGAGCCAACAAAGTATCGACGAGTAAGTAGGCCTGCCAGTAAAAATAAATGTTCAGTTACATAAAATAATGTACTGACAAAAGCTAGCCCTTAACGTTAATCAATATTTGTTTCATTGATAATTTAAGGTGTGGTGGTTACCCACTGATACTGACTAATGTATACCGATTAGCGATGTAGCTACGTGGCTAGTAGCTAGCTAATGAGCTAAATGCAAAAATTATGGATAGATTACATTTCATATAATATTTGTACGTTTCAATTACGTTGCCTTGCTTATATTTAAATAACTTTTTTTTAATCATACGCTGATAAGGATGTCACTGAAACTACAAAGAAGTTTACAAAAAGTGTCAGTTGGCCTCTTTACCACTCAATGCCTTCTCACGAATTAAATCTGAATAGATTATCCCAACTAAAACATTGTTACATTTACCAATATAACTGGTTATTTATTTGTTAATGTAAAACATCTCCTTTTGCCAACATGTGCTATAAGATGTTAGTGGTGTCACTTAAACAGCGCTACACGTTTTTATAGAAAAAACAAGCCATGCTAAAGTGCATGTGCTTCAAACGTAAATCTTTCTGGAGAGTTTATTGTCAATAGTAATAAAATGTATATTTTTCAATATTCATTCTAAATGCGCTATATGTTTTACTTAATAGTGCAAAGCAGTCAGTCATGTGCCATACACACCGAAGATCAGAACAAGGAAGATCAGAACAATGCCACGTGAAGAGGCACATGGGACTCGTCAGTGTAAGAGAAGAACATTTCCCCTTAATATAACTTTTTACTCACTTTCTGAGGACTTTGTCACACACTAGTTTAGATTTATTCAACGTTTTCATTCAGAATAAAAATCTTTCTAATTATATCATTTCCAGCTCAAACCAACACACACTACACTACAAATGCTTGTAGAAGTGTTTACCAAAAATAAGGAGAGTAGTAATGGCGGACTGCTTTGTTTTTTTTGTCAATGTCATTGATTGCAGTGTTGTCAAAGGCTCAGTTGCTGATGTCGGGTATAGAGAAACTGCTGGACTGTTGTGGGCCAACTGTGCGGAGAGAGGTACGTACAGAATCCGTGTATCTACCGTCCATTTGTTTTTCTTTATTAAACAAGTAAACGGAAGAGAGTCTGAGAGGCCTTTTTGCTTTTTACCTTACTAAATGATCAAATGGTCATTGGAGCGAGGGGCGAAACTCACGGAAGTGATTTCAAAACAAAAGCACTCGTGTTCTTGGAACTGTGATAATATTATAAACAAGGTGAATTTAGCGATCACAACGAAAACAGCCAAGACACGTTTTGAGCCCAGAAAACTAATGTTATTACGGGCTGTAAATATAATAAGCCTATGTCTAAAATGGACAACATTGTTAGGAGATTTAAACTATGCAGCGATTCTGCACTGCGGTCAACTCAGCCGTCTCTCGAGTTTGTTATTATTTTTTCCATTTGCCATTAGTTCTTCTTGAGATTGACACTGTTGGACTCAGTACTAGTGAAACAACTCCCACAAGTACTAGTATGAAGTACTTTTACTGTGTACTCTTTGAGTAATCCTCTGTCAATGTCCCCTCCTGAGTACAAGAATGCATGTTTCTTTGCTATATTGAATAAGCGTTAAAACACCTTTCTTCATGAGACTGATATTGCTGGACAGAGTACTTTAAGAGGATATGGTGGACATGATATCAGCAATACTTCCAGTCAGTACTCCAGCAGCAGCATTTCTACCCCTTGGAAAGTCTTTAGCTGGATAGCTGGTCACAACTATCCTTCAGCAAAGTGACCCTTGTGACTCTTGTTGGCCTCTTATGACAATGCTGTCTTTTAAATAGGATTATTTCTCTGCTCCTAGTTCATTCATTCCTCTCAGATTCTTCCATCAGTCCCAGTCATTGCATGTCAGTCAATAGAGCTTCGAAAAATGTGTCCAATTCAACTAAATGTTTTTTTGTGAGTCGAGGCCAGAGCTAAATTATAGATTGTTTGATTGTGATTACAAGGTGAGAGAAAATAAATCCACATCCTCCTACTAAACTTATTTTATTTACTTGTCCATGTTATACTTACTTGTATTGCAACATTTGCATGTTGAACTACATGCTGGATATCGTCCCCAGCCTCAAGGAAATACAATAAAATAAATGGATTCATAATTTTCCAAAAATGTATAAATTAATAATGTTGTGTGCAAACATTTCAAATTGAAATACAAAAGGAAAACAAGTTTACTTTTAAATGATTTCTCACAAAAACCTTTCTAAATTATAGTAAATTATTAAAAAATGTTTGGTCAATATACGTTTTTCTGCCTAAAATAGTTGAAATTGAACGTAAACTATATCAAACACCACATCCATGGCAATTAACCCATTTCTGCCCGCTATTTAAATTGACTGGTTGAAGTTAATAACAATATTGATATTATATAGCATATCATTGATGCAGTCTTTCTCAACTCTTTTAAAATAAAATACTGCAAGTGAAGAATATTTGTAATGTTCTGCACAGATAGTGCCTTAACTTGAATTTGAAAACACGTGGCAACTTTATTAATACAGCAGTTGAACAGATTTGTGGAAGGATACATTCTTCATGGGCTTCAATGGCTCTCTAGATAAAGGACGTTTTATAAAACGGATAGATGGTGTCGTTTTTCTCATACTGATATTCTGAACAATCTGTGCTGTTGTATTTGCTGTAAAGTGTCTCTACTGTAGGCTATTTTTATTATATGTACAGCACTTTGGCTCGACCAAAAATCGTTTATAAATGTGCTATATAAATAAAACTTGATTTGATTATCCTCAGAAAGTGGTTTGTTTAAATAACTCGTGACATTTGAATACATATTGCAAAAAAGGGCTCCAAAAAAGGCATATATATCCTGGCCGGCTTAGCCAGTGTGTAGTTTTTCAAGCACCACAAGATTCATAGTTTATAAAGTACAATTCTGGGCCATTGATTGTGTAATTTCTCCAAACACATACAGTAAAAATGCCTGTTTTGAAGCCTTAAAATGGTGCAGGAAAAATACTTTACAGTTAAGAGAAGAGAAAAAAGGAAAGAAAATTGTTATAATGGGTGATGTAACATTAATGACAGACATAATATGAGGTCCTTGGCACTCAGACTTTAGAGGGGTCATGTTGTGATCATGGAGAATCACCCTTACAGCATCAGGACAATATCATATGGAGTCAGACACTAGAAGTGTGCTGGAGGCGTTGACTGGGACTGATGGAAGGATGAGGCTGATGAGACTGAAGAATCTGCGAGGAACAAACTAGGAGCAGAGAAATAATCATATATTAAAAGACAGCAGCATCATAAGAGGCCAACCAGAGTGACAGAGTGTGTCACTTTGCTGAAGGATAGCTGTGACCAGCTATCCAGGCCAGACTCTAAAGCAGGGGTGGGGAACCTTTTTCCTCTCAAGGGCCATTTCAATTTTTTCAACATCCTCCGAGGGCCGTACAAATTATTGACCTCTGCTTAAAAATACTAAAATCACAGCCCATTCATTTCACCTTTCTTTCATGCTGTGCAAAGAAAAAGCAACCTCTTAATCCAGGTATCTGGCCATGACTCATGTATGCATTCACGTGCACAGTTGTGGCATGACCACCCAAACAGAAAGATATGGACACAAGATGTGTGCAAATGTATTTAGTTTCCTATCCATGTGAACATCATTTAAGTGGGGGGGGGACCTAACATCCTCTAGGGGGGTCCGGGGGGCATGCTCCCCCGGGAAGATTTATTTTAAAATTTTGAAATTAAAAGCATCAATCTGGTGCACTTTGGGAGCAACATTAGGAGATCTATGGATACCTCTCAACACCCATATGAAACAGAACTGCAAGCAGATTTTCTTTTTCTTTATGGATATTTTACAAATGACTAACCCTTTCAAACTGTATTCTTGTTTATTAATAACAACTTTTTTTTACTGTCATATTGTATTTTATACCTGTTTACTTTATTCTCTTATTTTTTTATAACTATGATGATCATATAAAGATGTGCCTTTACCTCACTGGTTGTAGAAGAAGCTTCTTATATTCGTTAACATAGCTAGCTAACCAGATGCTAATAACAACAAAGTTATTGACTGTATGATCAGTATGACAGATGAACAGATCGCCACTGGGCTTTCAACTAAGACACAGCCACGCAGAAACTGCAGCATGTGTAAGGCTCCTTATGGGTACTGCAATTTTTGGAAGTGCCGGAGCAGCGTTCTGGTGCTCTCCGTCAGAACTGCCCCCCTGTCAGACGAGAGATACCACGTGATGACACGTTAGGCTTGTGTTGTGTTCAAGGACCCTGCCAGGAAAAACAGGCACTCACTTGTTTAATTATTTTGCGGTCTAGATTTCTTTAATTTTTTTGCGTATGTTTATAAATTACCTCGAGGGCCATACCAAATGGTCTCGCGGGCCGTACACGGCCCGGGGGCCGGAGGTTCCCCACCCCTGCTTTAAAGACTAGAGTACTGACTGGAAGTAGTGCTGATATCATGTCTACCATATCCTCTTAAAATACTCTGTCCAGCAATATCAGTCTCAGGAAGAAATGTTTTGTAATGCTTATTAAAAGAAAAACATGCATTCTTGTAGTCGGGAGGGGACATTGACAGAGGATTACTGGAAAAGTACACAGTAAGTACTTCATAGTACTTGTGGGGGTATCGTTTCACTGAGTCCAACAGGATCAATCTCACGAAGAACTAATGGCAACAAAAAATAATTCCCTCATCAAACTTAGCAGAAGTGGCTTGATTTTGTTCTCAGCAGGGGACTTTGACAGAGTATTTCTCAATAAATACACAGTAAAAGTACTTCAATGTATTGTTAGTAGTAGGCTAACTAATACAAAGTAAAACAGTATCATTTTCATTAAGAAATAATGGTAACATTTTATTTTTATCATTCATCAAAGATAGCAGAGGATTACTCACAAAGTACACAGTAAAAGTACTTAATTTTTGGTAGAGGTCAAACTAGTACCGAGTCCAAGAGAGTCAGTTTTATTAAGAACTTGTGGAAAATAATATTTTTATCACTCATTGAATGTAGCAGGACAAAAAATGAAGAGCTGCTGATTTGAAAAAACAAACTCGAGAGACGGCTGACCATTTTCAAGAAGCACAAGAGGGGCCAACCCTTAAAGGAATGGTCCACTCATTAGATAATTAATCAAAACTTCAGTATTTAGTGAAACGTTATGTTTGAAGAAATCAGCGATATTCCCCGGTAAATAATGATTTTATAGCTCTTTTTTATCAAGACCTGTATATTACGTCTGGCCGCCGCCATGTTTGCCATTTTCAGTAGTCACGTGATGGTCGTGACGTCATCCATGCGTTCACTTTGAACACACGGAAACATGGTGGAGTATTTCAGTTCGGACTCGTCAGCAGAGGAACAAGTTTTGACCAATGTGAAGAGATTGGATGGGGGAATTCATCCATACATATCAGTATGACAATACGACACCCTCTGTCCTTAGTCCCTCACATCGTACAAGGAAAAACTTCCGAAGAAAACCCCCAGTTTAAAGGGAACATGGGAGAAACCTCAGGGAGAGCAACAGAGGAGGGATCCCTCTCCCAGGACGGACAGACGTGCAATAGATGCCGTGTGTAAATTGAAAAGATAATACATTTGCAACATAGGTAGTCCAAATGTTTGGAAATGCATGTGTGTATAATGGGAAGATGATATAAGATACTATATGTATGCATGTAGTACCACCCTTGCTAGCGATTCCCTCTCTAGTTTAGCATACTCAGCTTCGTTGTCCCTGGCCATAGAATCAGGATTTTATGGGGCCGGAAAAAACTGGGGTAAAATACACACTAGCCGGTACTACGCTATATGGAAAGGCCACCAAAAACTGTCCTGGCCTGGACGCTAAAGGACGTTAAAACGGGGCTAGCCGCTGCAATAGAAATGCGCTATAACATACCTTATTCTTACTCCGAGCACTACTTCTGCTCCTCCGTCGCTTCACACTTGCAGAGGGCGATTTCTCAACTGGCCGAACTGGTGTCCTGGTCGGTGATGACACCAGAAAGACCGATGGTACTGCATCTCCATTAAGTAATGGTTGTTCCATAAATCCCATGTTATGTTTTATCATACTCTCAGAGTAGTCGTCCGGAAATTTGAAATGTTCGCTGCATACATGAGCCTGTGAATCTCTCGGTTCGGGCCGGCCACATTTCGCTAGCCACTGCCTCCGAATGTACTTCTTACGCTTACCTTTTGGCAACAGATGGAACCGAGCATTCCGTGGATTGTTCCTATCAGAATTGTGGCAATATTTCGCGATACAGTGAGGCATATTTGAAGAGAGAAACTACAGTAAATAACATGGAGATCAACGTGTCTTCGAAAACCAAACGCATGGTTTACGTCACGTCCGGAAAATGGCGGCGCCCACAGTGTTGATGTTATTTCGGTATATAATCAGTTTAAAATCACTGATAATGTCATCGGATAAAAAAAAAAAAAAGAGAGACTGGCAGAGACTGGTCTGTTTTATCGGATGATAATTATTTAAAAATGAGTGTCATGAGCATACCATTCCTTTAAAAGTCTCCCCCAATCTTTGGTTAGAAAGCATATACATATTTTCGCTTTTTTCTTTGCATTGTGTTCCGCTATAGGAGCTGATTTTCGGTAAGTTGATTTACAACTGCCTCCACAGCACGAACACTTGTCGTTGTATTTTTTTAGGTTCTGGCCATTTTCCCAACCTCAGTTTCACCTACAAAGGTTCAGTTATTTCTCCAACTTTCTTGAAATTGCTAAATCCCTCGCCAAAATATGAGAGGTCTGTTCCTTATTCAGAGGCTTAACCAGGCTAGCAAAATACTCTGTTTAGCTCCTTTACCACTGAACAAATATTCCTCTATCATCCAATAACATCTGGATTTTGTCTTCTGTTGGAAAGGTTACAATTGCCATTCGTTCCCAGAATGAATAACTCTGTCTGCAGTAGTCACAGTTATTTATCATCAGAAACATGACACTGAGATGTAGACACTCATTTTCAAACGCAATGCTAAACATTGAAGTAAACATATTTGCATGGACTTTGACAATTATACTTTTTTAACGTATCAAACATACAATAATATGCTCTACTAATTCATTTTAATCTTGAACGAATGTAAATCTTTCCACTCTTCCAATAATCACCAACTCTGGTTTGAGAGAATGAAATAGAAACTAAATAAGTAACTACCGACTTCACCCTGGTTACCTGCATGTTTGTGAAAAAACCAATAAACAGAAAGTATTTGTCTACTGTCAATAATAAAGTATATCACCTTTTTTAAGTTGGTTTTCCACATTTAAGAAGTATTTTTATCAGTGTATAAATATTCTTTCTACCAGGAAGTATGCAAGCACACACATGCACGTTGACACATCATTCTCTCTGGATTTACCATGACCTTGTTATTGTTTTATTTGCTCGGGAAGCCGTGCACAGCGTGATCCAGTGTGCATGTTGTTGTTGTTGTGACAGATTCAGCAGGAGTGTCCGGCCAGCAGCGTGGTGGAGGACGGAGAGACCTTGGTCATAGAGGGCTCCAGGTTTGAGAGTGCGGTCAGCAGGGAGGACCTGATCAGGCTGTGAACGCGGGCTGCCACCTGAGTGATGGCTACCTTAGTGGTTTCATCACACAAAGTCAACAAGGTTAAACCACTGGCAGAGGCAACAATGGCAGACGAGGGCCAGCGAGTGACGTGAACGATGGGGGAAAAGCTTACGGCTGACATGTGTAGCTCTTTACAACAGAGATGCTATATGGAGGATGTATAGCATGTTACAGTAGATAAACGGTCCTGTTCTTCCAAAATGTTTGTTATTGTTCATTTTCACATATTTGGCCTTAGTTTGACAGATTGAATTGCCATATTTGGGCCAAAGTTTGCTATCCAGAATATGGATATACAGTTTACGTTGAGGGTTGTATTTATGACAGGGCTACGGTATGAGGGGATATAAAGCTGGAAGCCATTGTTTAGGCTAATGCTTATATCTTTGCATTATTTATTTTACTTCTGTTAGCCTGTTCCACCCCAGCATAGCACATTCTGCAGCTTCAGCAGTGTGTTCAGGGAAGGAACAGTAGCTCACTGGCATTCAATACAGTAAATGTGTTTATTTCATTTAGCATTGTTGTTGCATTAACTATAGTGTGGGTTTTGCACACATTAAATGTCCTGTTTACAACAACAGTGTGTAGGTAAGATAGGGACATGGCTTTCTGTGATAACACAGCTGTTCAGCGTCCTTCTTGTTTCCACTCTGTTGTAGAACACCTTGCTTCCTAAAAGCACCTGCAGTGCTGTTGTTATCGGAACGTTTCACAGTGCACAATGCTTTTTAGTGCAGTTTGCCTGAAGAAAAACAGTCCAATAAATACATTTGACAGTGCTATACTTTGGTAACTGAAGGTCTTGTAATTGAATAACCCATAAATAAAGTTCACTGCAAGAAAGGATGATTATGACAGTTCACTCTCTCTCTTTAAGATGTTCCGCTTCCTCAATCCATAGAAAGGTTTAGAGATTATTTTTCTGGTGTCTTTACCCCTCTTGATCTTTGTGGTGAAACATTACAGTATAGCATAGATTCACGGTACTAAATGTTGAATGTCATATTCTAAATATTGGAACATTGCTGTATCAGCTCTAAAGGGGAATACAAAATACTTGATCACGGCATAATTATTCACAGCATCTTTTCTACCATACTTTAAATACCTTTTTAAATACTATTTTTGTATCTAAATTCTAGTGCTGTTGTAACAGTTGATCTGATTGTGTCAAGGGAAGCCAAGCGAGACATTGTTCTCATCAGCTCTTATCACCATGTGATAGCTCTAAAGGTGAAGTTTTGTGGTGCCATAGCCGAGTAAAGTGTCATCGTTATCAGTCAGCTTCATTTTGTTAACCTCACACATAAGTGGAATTCGTTGTTGCACCATTAGTTTGTTAACATAGAATTAAACATAAAAAACATTGTGACGAAATAAATCCTTGATGTTGACGTACAAAATAATTAGTATCGCTCAGAAAGTAGGCTGTTAAGTTCTGAAGTGAACAGATGAGACCTGCCTGTAGATTACCAAGTGTCAGAGCATCAATGTAACCAATTAACAAACTCCCAATTAAAATGTCTGCCGAACGATTAAACCCAGAAGTTTACCAAGCATTAACATACAAAACAGGGCGACATAATATATGCAAATAAGATCATTATTATGCATGTGCTAGTTCAGTGCTCAAATTAAGTGTTTGTATGGAGCACTCGGGATGTGTTTGCAAACAGGAGCGCTATGACAACATATTACAGACATAATGGTCACTTGAACATTTGTTTTACATTTGGCTGTAAGATATAGCAGTTAATAGAACACACAGACAGCTTGAATCCAATTAAGTAACCATTCAAACTATATTGAGAAATCCCCTCCTATTAGGGCTTGATAATGAATTGTTTGGACTTCTAATGTGAGTCACACTCAGAGTTGGGTGTAAGTTACGCGTTACTTTGTAATAATATTAGTTTTGTCAGTAACGGAGTAGTGTAACGCGCTACTTTTATAATTCAGTAATCACACTACAGTTACTAACATTGCCCCGACACACATTACTTACTAAAATCAGTCATAATCACACTGACAGACAAGAGGGGTTTCCGCCGCAGGTTTATATGTAGCCTACGTAATCTGCGTGATTTGCGCGTCCACATCTCCACGTGCAGTGCTGCATAAACATGGCTGAGTCAGCGTTAACTCCGTGGAGGCCATAGACATATATATCTTTATATGTCTATGGTGGAGGCAGTGTGCGAACTATACCACGGTCTCCGGGGGAGCCGGGATGTTTTTTGTTTTTTTGCGGGGGGGGGGGGTAAATGCTGATCCGTGCATTAATAGCAACAGCACATACATAGGCCTATTATAAAGAGAAAATCTATTGCACACGGGGTGGTGCCACAGGTCTACATTTACATGAAACGTCCCGATGGATCATGTTCATGTCAACAGATTTCCCGAGCATGTATGGGCTACGCAAACTTCTATCAACTATCAACTTGATAATAAATAATCCACGGACCACCAATGTAACGTTTGACTGTTTAATTAAATCAACTTAAAATGATGGTGAGGTGCAAACTGTGTCCAGGCCAGAAGCTGTTATCCACTGCTGTAAACACCACTTCAAACCTCAACACACACCTGCAAAGAACACATGCTAAGGTGAAGCTAACGCACACGCTATTTGTTGTTTGTTTATATCACGTAGTCTGTTCTTCTTCTCTGTCTTCCGGTTGTTGCCTGTTTTGAATGACGAATACACACTACCGCCGCCTGCTGGTAAGGAGAGTTATTGCCACTCACGCATGCGCAGTTCGTACGTGCTCGGCTGAAGTCTTTGCGGTGTGCTCCAGTCTGGTTCCAGTGCAAGTGCAACACATGGCCAAGACGTAGGAGAACAGGCCGACGCAACAGCGTGAGCAGAGATATACTGCGCAAAATACAGATAGCAGGAGACAGAGGACAGCCATGGTCAGATAGGAAAACATTCAGGAGCTATCTGGATCAGTCTTATGCGTATAGTAACGAGTAAAGTAACGAGTAAAGTAACGGATTACTTTATGTAGAGAGTAACGAAGTAGTGTAATATATTACTTTTAAAAAAAGTAATATGTAATATATTACATTTTTTTAGTAACGACCCCATCTCTGGTCACACTAAACACCAACACTTGCATTCCGAATCAGGCCAAGTGCTAGTAAAAGAAGAAAAGCATTGAGCAGATGCTGAATTAGTAATGGCAGAAGTTGCAGATTGACCGTGTTGATTGTCATGTTTTTGTCCGAAAGTGCTGCATGAATTATTTATGTCACAGCGCATGTAATTAGATGTTGATGGGAAAAGACTGGACCGGGAAAACAAGAGAGCTTGCTCGTCTTTCGAAATGATTAATCCGTCTCTTGGTTCTTTATGAATTTTGACAATTTTAGGACTTTTGACCCTCTTCTTCAAACTGAAAGCGGCTTTCTCTTCACGGCAGCTCATAGAAGTTGACACTCCTATACTGGTTGGTATGTTTTTTGTTCAGGATTTCACTTTTTGATGTAAAAATCTGTTACACATACATTGATGGAAGACAGATGCACTCTATGATCAATTTCAACCAGAAGAGGGTGCTATTTCTTTGTCATTTTATTCAGTCCTGGGCATTAGGCATTCTAGTGATTACAATGCACGACAATGAGGCGTTCAAAGGCATATGCAACTTGTTGTAGAGAGTGGCTGAAGGTTGGACTTTTACCAAGCTGTCTTTTACTACCTTGTAAACCTTGATTTAAGACGTTATAAAATCAGTAGGTGAAGTACAGACATGCAGAACATACTCACCTTTGTGTCTTGGAAAAGTAGACCATATTCTCCTGTTATTAATCACCAGTGAGACATGTATGGATGGTGGGGTCGCAGTATACCCTTTATGATCCCTTCCTCTGCAATATAACACAACCGCACTACTGCAGTTAAAGTTAGGATCAGTGATGCTAGCAGTACGCCCATAAATCACACTGCTGTCTCAGAGTTGTTTCACACTTCTGAACTAAACTGCACCAACACAAATTACACCTCCAGTACAGTAGACATAACTCCAGCATTTCTCTCTGAGCATTTCAAAACACTGGGGATGTTTGACAGCCGTGGATTGCCGCGATGTGTTGGAGTCTTATCGCCGATCAATTGTGTGTCAAGCTGCACTGGGAAGAAAGGCGTAATAAACTTTTCTTGGAGTAGTGTTCTTTTTTTCTGGATTTGGACAAACACTTGATGATAGACAGGCAAGAACAAACAGTGCACACTGAGCTTTGTGAGAGATGGTTATCCTGAAAGCACTGTTTGTATTTGCATGTAGAGTTCACCAGACCTCCGTTGGTCGGAGCATTCTTGGCAACCCACAGGTTTTCTTCATATTGTGCTTCAAAAGTGTTCCCAAGAAAAGTGCACTCGCCTGTTTACTGATTTAATACAGACCCTGAAACTGTGCCATGCAATCAAGGACTGGCCTTCTTTAGAAAGCACAGAGGTCAGCCATATCCAAGGCCCCTGGATATGTGTTGGTACAGCAGAGGGCTTCCCTGTAGACTGAATGAGCCGAGCTGCAGCAGAGCATCCAAGGCCCTTCCTTTGTTTTTGCTAAGCCAATTAGAGAGCGATAGCATCTGCTATGAAAGGAGAACAGTGGCTTGTTCATTGCGTGTTTGACTCCTCCAGTATATGTGTGTGTTAATATGAATACAGATTGTGTATGTGTGACTGTAGGCTACTTAGTAAATATGCGTGTGTTTCTGTAGCTACAGCATATGAGCATGTGTGTATGTGTTTTGAATAATAAGAGAAAGCGAAGCATTGCAGGGGAGAGGACATGAGAAAACAACTGCCTACAAAGTATGATAGACAGCATATGGCTTCATCGGGTATGCTTTAGCTAAGCCCCCACGAACGCACGCACACACACACACACACACACACACACACACACACACACACACACACACACACACACACACACACACACACACACACACACACACACACACACACACACACACACACACACACACACACACACACACACACACACACACACACACACACACACACACACACTGCAAATCACCAGGGAGGAAAATATAAATTAGGAAGACTTCCTGCATTTATGCGCTGAGGCACATACAATCCTTGTAATTAAAAAGTCACTGGTTTGACTGACACTCATGCACACACTGTGCACGGTTTTCATCACCGCTCCAACTTCTGTGAAACTTTTTGACAGGAAGTGCGGTGGGATGATTTCACAGTCGGGCATAACACTCCATCTCTCTCTCCAAAGGACCTGAAGGTCATTAACCCCTACCTGCTGCTGTCGGAGCTGTGCAGAGTTTGATGACTCTTCTTTTCCTAAGGAGTGAGAAGCGAGCGGTGTGTGTGTGTGTGTGTGTGTGTGTGAGAGAGTGTGTGTGAGTGTTTAGCAGAGCTTGCTAGCATCCCTGGCTTGGCCAGCCGGCTCCACCATATGGCCACATTTATCATGTATCTCGCTATTCATTAAGACTGCCCTTGCTGGCTGCACAATCGCTGCTGGGGGCCTCCACTTCACCTCCGCATCGCTGCGGACGACTGATTGCAGTCCACTGTAATTTTGGGTGTGACTGCTGCAAAATTACATGTGGCCGGACAAGCATGAACCAAAGGTTATTTTGCTTCACAGGAGGCCCAATTTTGTTGATCTAAAATGCGGATTGAATTCAGTTATACGTAATTATGATATAAAAGCTCATTGCCCAAATATGTACTTTATATACTAATAAAAGACTGGCTTACCTAAAGCCAGTTGAGTAGCACTTGAAATGTTTTGGCTCTATGAAACCTGATGTACTTATATGATTCTGTTTTCTTCAAGTTTGTATTTTGTTGGTCGAACGCACGTAAGTCGCTTTGGATAAAAGCGTCAGCTAAATGCAATGTAATGTAATTAGTGCTTTTAAAGCTCTGCAAGGATTCAAAGATCAAGCGTCTGTGGAGAGGCTCCCACAGTGTGCAGTTCTCCTGCACACTGTGGGAGATGTCTTTAGAACTAAGCAAACGGAACTATCAGTATTATCTGACCCATTGCTTCACTGAATGCAATAGAAGAAAAAAGCTGTATAATTTTTCAAAGAGATGAAACTGTTGGTGTGTACAGCTATAAGTACAAATCAGCCGCAAGTGTATGATTAACAGAAGTCTAATTCATAGGTATGTTTTATGCTTATACATCTACATTCAGTCTACAATGTATGGCAGACCACATCAACAATATTTATTACTAAGCAACAGGACAGAAAATATATGTTTTTAAATGCTGCTTGTTTCTAATTTCCACTGTGTGAGGAACGCATCAAAACCTTCTGTAGTTTGAAACCATTTCTTGCTTCATATAAAGAGAAGAATTTACAAATAGACATGATGTACTAATGAATGGTTTCCTGCGTCAAGTACAAATAGGTCTCTGATTAACATATCAGTCTCGTTTCCTGAGCTAACGGTGGCGGCGCAAAATAATTACCTGAGCGTGGGATCTTTTGATCTGCTCTCCGCGCCGTGTGTCAGACTGTGTTTGCATGAAGCACACATCATCTTTCACTTCCTGATCCTGGTTGTGTTCATGTTGTTAGAATTTGTAACTCTACTCCTCCTGCTTAGAGACAGAGGAGTAAAATAGGGCTGCCAGTAATATCCCATCTTACCATCAAACCAGAGAACAGAAACACACACTTCTCACCCATAAAACTAAATGAACTTGAATTTCCTAATGTGGTTATTTGTTTCCCTATATTTTAAACAAAATATACTGCTGTCAACCTTGATAAGATCAGATGTCCACTTGTATAGCTTTTTTCCTTTCCTTATTATGTCTGTACCCTTCAACCTTGTCTTGCCTTTTCTGGATGTGCAGAGATTATAATTATTCAAGTCAAACCTATCATGGCTCCACTATTTACTTGTTGAGCTAGCATCTGCTGACATCCTTGCCTCACTGGCAGCACTCTTTAAATTATATAGTAAAAAAATGTCTGGTAGTAAATAATTCAAGAAACTAAGGCTTATCTAAAGATCTTGATGGATGTGCTGTGTTTGTGACGAGTCCATTGGATGGACCAATTAGACGGCTAGTTCTAATGGGAACAGGAGGTGGAGACAGATTTATTCACCAACATGATAAGGCTAATGTGGTCTTGGTCAAATCTGACTGGTTTAAGTGAGGCAGGAAATTGAGATGAAGCTGGAAAACATTTCTAAATAAACAGAAAGGTGTTTTGTCCTTCTATATAAAGCGCACACTATTTCCAACCCTCCATTTCATGTTATAGTCATATTTGAATATGAGCACTATAAAGTCCCCAACAAACTACAACAGCAAATTGTGGGTAATTTTTTTTGAATTGTACTCGTGAATATACAGTAAGAGGAATAATAAAATATATTCTCTGAGAATATAAAGTCATATATTTGTGAGAAAAGGGACTACAGTTTTATTTTGCAAGGGGATATATATAAAGTATGCTCTGATTGCATGACCTAATCACTTCCTACCTTGTAATCTGAATTTACAATACTGTGGCGTTTTTTTTGCTTGTAAATGTGTAAATTAAATCTCAGAAATTATGTATTTGTCCATCTTCCTCAGCTCCATCATTTTATTGGATTTTTTTTAACTTATAACGTTTACAACATTCCGTCCCCAACATGGCATATAAATAGAGATGTCCCGATCCGATCACGTGATTTTCAAAAGATCGGGGATCGTTTTTTTTTATTTTTTTTTTTTTATATAAAATATTTTTTTTTAATTTAATGTTACAAACAAAAATGACCATGTTCACGTCTTAAAGTCATCCTGAGGACTTAGTTTTGGTTTAAAATTACACAACATCATGTATGTGTTGCTTTCTTTGGGCTTGTTTTCATAGACCTGGTTGCTTATTTCTCTGAAATCTGGCAACAGAGTGGGCGCAGTGTCTAATAGTAGCAGTAAGCTAACGAGAGGCTACGTTCAGCTGGTGACTCGGGAGTCGGGACAGAGTCAGCAGTTTGGAAGTATTATAAAATTGAAAGCGAAGGCAGTGTAACAGCCAGATGCAATGTTTGCAAGGCAGAGGTTCCGCGTGGTGGAAAGAACAGAGCTACGTTCAACACGACCAATCTAATACGCCACCTGAGAAACAAACACCAACAACAACACGGCGAGTACACAGCGGCCACTCAGGTAACGGCACTGAAACAACCGACACTTTCAGAGACTTCTAAAAGGAAAGAGAAACTGCCCCAGAACAGTGAAAAGGCCAACACAATAACAGCCAAGATAGCTGAATTCATCGCGTTGGATGACCAGCCGTTATCTGTTACCTTTTTTGTCTCTTAATGCATTGCATAAAGATCGGATCGGGAAAAATCGGTATCGGCAGATTGTCAAAATCAAATGATCGGAATCGGATCGGGAGCAAAAAAAGGTGATCGGGACATCCCTACATATAAATGATAGAAATACCACAATGGGATTTGTTCATCTACGTTCATGTTTTATTTAGGTTTACGAAAAGTTACGGCATTTCCTGTTTCTGCTGCAGTGAAGGGGTTTTGTTCCAAAGCTTGCCGCTGTATTTACACCCTCTATCAGATAGAAGGGAGCCTCATTCAGCGTGACCACAGACGGAGTTCACTCCATCACGGAGTGGGAGTGGGTAGGGTGTGGTTTGGAGTCGGGCCTTAGTTGGTATGTTCTGCAGGACTGTACCACCCTGTGCATCTTGTGTTGGGACTGTAAGGCCAGCTGTTGTTTCAGTGTGTCCCTGTTAAGCATCAAAAACATCAAACGGCTAGCGTGACTAAACCGCACAGAGGAAACGCGGACGGATGTTGTTCCTGTCATTTTTATCTCCGGACGAATCCTCTGCATTTCTCCCACACGGTGTAACACTCTTGATTTTCTCTCATCCTGCCTGTCCGTCCTTTCTCTGTCTCTTCTTGACAGTTTGACAGCAGTGTGACAGCGAGGAAGAGACGTCTTCAGTGGGGGTGGGGGTTGGGGTGTCAGCAGGAGTGAGATGTTTGTCTTGCCACCACTGATTGCGCTGTGTGTGGGTGTGTCTCCATGCTTGTGTGAATGTGATGCTTGTGTCTGGATACTTGAGGAGTGTGTATGTGCGCAATGTTTTGTTGTGTTACATTTTGCATTGCATTTGATTTATTTGTCTTTCGAAGAAGGCAGTGTTGAAAGCAACTCAGATGGAAGTAGTAGTTATTTTTTAAGGTTATATATGTTTTATTCAACCATTTTTCAAGGTTGAATAGCTTTTATTTATAGGCAAAATCCCTATTTGTAGAATGCTACATAATATATAAGATAACATAAGATAAGAAGTACTTTATTGATCCCAATTTGGAACATTTTTGCATTGCAGCAGAATCAAATACTGTATATATTTTACTAGCTTTTTAGGAACACTAAACTGGCAGTAAAGTGTATAAAAGTGAGTTAAATGCCTTCATAAAGAGTATTTCAGCACAGCTTGTTAATCCTAGATACATCACTGTGCAGTGATCCTTTCGTGCTTTTACCCTTATTTTTCCTGCAGATATTAAATAATGATATTCATTTTAATGCATTGGAGGATTGGCAGAACTAAAGGAAAAACCTTTGTAGTTTGACAGTTTGTAAAATCTCATTGCCGGGGATTTTATTGAAGATTTCTACAGCTAAAGGCTTGGCGAAAAACCTAAATAAACTACACTAGAAATCTATCTGTTGATGCAGATAGAAAGATCTGCTTACAAAAGCTATTCCACTTGTGTTCTCCTTTCAGATGACAAGGATAGTAGAGGATGTGGACAGATAATAAGTATGACATTTGATGTGCTTTGTTCTGTGCTGCTTTACCCATTATTCAGGGAATAGATGTATAGGACATTCGACTTCTTGAAAAGTTTGTCTACTCGCCACTGATTTGAATTTTAGACGTTGCAATCAGCAGCTCCACAAATGGCCTCTCAGCAAATGTACTCTCAATGCAGTTGGCTCCCATACATGATGCCACCATTAATTAGTGGCTTATGATCTTCCTATCTAAAAGGTAATCGTTTCTGGAGTTACATCTCTTAGGTGACTACCCATCAAGATCGCAGCACAAAGCTGCTAAAGTATTTGCTGTATTGTTTCAGAAGGATATGAGTAGTAGAAGCAGAGCACAGTAGCTTGTTGCTGTAAATCCAAATCCACGCCAGTGTTCATATCTTCTCCTTTGTTCGACTAGTTATTCTTATTAGTTAGCCAACTGCACAGCGCTTGGTTTATGAACAAATTACTTTTAGCCTTAAATGCTTTTTGTATCCTTGGGGAAACAGTCCTTTGAGAGGCTGTGTCCATTTGTAAATGGATGTAATAACATTGTAATAACAATGTAATATGGGTGTATGGGTCTAATAGCAGTGTATTAACAGTGTAACATAGGTATATTATTAGTGTATGAATGGTGTAAAAGGGGTGCAATAACTGTGTAATATATGTGTGATACAGGTGTTATTCAATGTAATAGGGCTGTGATAGGGGTGTTTTATATTATATTTATATGAGATTGCCCATTTAAAGGTGGGGTAGGTAATTTTGGAGGAACCAGCTCGAGTGCGCTATAATTTGAAAATACACAGCCGGAAATGTTTTGCCACTTCCTCACAGAGCCCCTCCTCCAACACACACGAACGTGCACATGACCAATGAGGGCACTAGATAAGTTTGTGCACAGCCAGGCCGGCTAAAATGATTGGTCGTGCTTTTTACAGCGCCACGGCTTCCACAGATGATATTTTTTTATGGATTTGTTGTCAAAGCACTTAAGATATTCATTGCTATCGGGATGTTAAGAGCATTCCATGGAATATAACAAAAAGTGTATCTCGAGCCGGTTTCTCAAACTTACCTACCCCACCTTTAAGGGCTAATTTAATTTATTTTGTGCAATGGCTTCTACGCTTAACGACAAGATAGTACAATAATGCAACGTTGTTTGAATTGGTCTTTTTATTCATAATAGTAAAGAAGGCAGACTTTTATCCCAACAGTCTTACAGCTTTCATAAAGAAATAATAGAATAAATGCCCAATCAAAAGCCAGTATAACTGAAGTGCTTTTTAATGCAATGAAATGACAGTCTTTACATTGCGAAATCTCAAATACAGGCGTACCTATACAATAAAGCTGCTTGCGGAGGGACATGCCTGGGCATATGAAACCAGCGGAACTAGAGAGGATGTGTGGACACAGATAAGGATGAGAGGGAAACCATGACCTTGGTATAGTATTAATGACAGACTTGATCGGATATAAAAGAGGCCCTTATTACTGCAGGGAGGGGAAACCCAACGAGGGTGGCATCTGCATTCTGAAAATGATAAACTTATCAGACTGTATGTGCACGTGTTTGTGTGTGAAGGGGCTTTAAAGCACACTGGAATTTCCCCCATACTTGTATTTCTATCAGTGGAATTACCCTTCAGGACACCTGATCCTTCATAGCACATCTCACACACACACACACACGCACGCACGCACGCACGCACGCACACACACACACACACACACACACACCCGAGTCTCGTCTGAGTGACAGAGGATTATTTGTCTGCTTGTGTCTCTTTGGTCAGAGCCTTGTTGTCGGATCACCGACGTGCCCCCGTATGTATGTCATACTCATGTGACATATCGCTCTAATATGAAGCAATATAGGAAGGACAACCTGCTGCCAGTGCTTTAAACTCATCTTTATAACAATGTGTTCCTGTCCCTCTGTGGTGTATAAAGAAATGCATTATTTGTACATGCAGTTATGCTCCAAAAACATTATCTCAGCGCTTTTTGTCCACTTCATTGACATTTTGTGTTACCGTTTGACGCTTACACAAACCTGTATCCCAAAAAACGACGCTGCTGTACATAGTTATTTATTATAAAATCAATGAAATAGTATAAATAAGTCCATTCTAACAAGACCAACTGATAAACTCACTATGTTATTACCCATTAGTGTCACATCAGCTTTGTGTGGATTAGAACACAAAGCCAGATATAGGCATATATTTGTATGCTGATTCTTTGCCATTAAATGCCATGGGCGCTCCAATGTTCCTGCGCGTTTTCTATACAGGGCTCTAATCAAAGGCAGCTTCAGCCGTCCTGCCAGCACCCACACACGGAGACACTGCGGACCGGAGTATGATGTTATTTTCCAGGCTGAGCTAATTGTCTCTGGGGCTCAGTTCCTCCTCTCTCTCTGGCTGCAGTCGGACTTTGCTCTGTTACGCGATTCAGCCGCGGCTCCCCGGGAAGGCTCTAATGAAGAGTTATGAGAAGCTGGATGCCTCTTGGCCGCGAAGAGAGAGAGAGAGAGAGAGACGGAAGGGAGGAAACGGAGAGAAAGAGGACGGGAGTGAAGCAGAGGAGGGTGAAGAGTGAAGCTTGGGAGGAAGATGAGGAAGAGAGGAAGACGGCATGCAGTGAGGCAGAATGATGGATAGAAGGAAGAAAAAAGAAGAAGCCCCTTGAAAGCTCCTGCAGGCCAAACGTGTGTTACTACAGGACCCTGCCCTGTCAATAGGAGGAGACGTTATGTCTTTGGATCATCGTGGTGAAAATGATGATATTATCTTCCTGAAGCCCAAACTTTGACACGGTCACCAGGGGAGATGGTTGGTGTTCTGTAACCAGAAAATAACTGCAGCATTTGCATTTTTATGTAACGTTTGGGGCTTAAGCCTGCTGGCCGGCATTACAGTTGTACTGTCCTCTGGAGTGCTAACATGAATTATCCTCTGGTTGCACAAGTTTGGTGTTTATGTTGTCTCTTCCCCAAGGCCTGTTTGCATCCGTGAGCCTTTTCTTTTGTCATTCCGCCTTTTATTTCTGATAAATATCCGCATGTACAGCCATTACATTTGTAAAATGTTCCGGCCTCCAAGCTTGAGATATATTTCCTACCTTCTTCTGTGCGAGGCGAGCATCTTGTTTTCCACACTGACCCATTGTGGGTTTTCTGAAAAACATCTGTGAGATTTAGAAAGCAAATCTACGGATTCATTCACTGTCTGTCAGTTCTCTAACCGCTTAATGCACCGCATGGCCCTGCATATCGTAGCTATGTTTACCAAAGTATGATCTGCAGGTTGTAGTTTTTTAGTGTCACCTTTTGCTAAAAAGACATCCTATAAATGAGCGCTTCAATATGGATTGAGTGTCGGTGTTCTTTCTTCCTGTTTTGATAAGCTGACTTTATGATCTAAATCCAAGTACAGCATGTTTTTAAATCCTTAAATTCACAGAGGGCGCTTAGGGATATCACGCATCAACCACCCAAGGAGTCTTCTTAAAATTGCATTTATAGTGCATTATAATAGCAAACATCAATCAATCAATCAATGTTTATTTATATAGCCCAATATCACAAATGTTACATTTGTCTCAGTGGTCTTCACAGTGTGTACAGAATATCAGTATGACAATACGACACCCTCTGTCCTTAGACCCCCACATCGTACAAGGAAAAACTTCCAAAGAAAACCCAGTTTAAAGGGAAAAATGGGAGAAACCTCAGGGAGAGCAACAGAGGAGGGATCCCTCTCCCAGGACGGACAGACGTGCAATAGATGCCGTGTAAACATCAGGTTTATAAACTTGTATGAGCATATGGTCGCAAAAATATGGAACCGTCTTTTGTCAGTTGTAGCTTGTTTGTGAAAAGGATTAAGGAAAAAAGAGAAATTCAATCATGGCAAATAACCTTGAACATCTTTTTGCCTCTTTCTGAGATGTTTTTAAAGCTATTACAAATAGCATGTATTTTCTCAAAGACACACATCGTTTACCATTTGCATACTTTAGATCAGCAAAAGAGTACATTTTTAGGGTTTCTTCCCTAAATAACAAAAAGAACCTATTGCTTTCCGTAAAGTAAGAGTTTCTGTTTCTATATGGATGACAGAGCAGCTTCAAGCATTTTGATTTGAGATGGGGGTTCACCGGGTCACGCCTTTAGAGGGTTAGAAGAGACTCTTTCTGTCTGGAGGATCCTTTCTTTGACTCCCCCTCTTCCCTTCTGCCTTCACTGGAGTCTAAATGTCATCCAGTCTGAGAGAGGCAGAGAAAGAGAGAGGGAGATCCGCAGTCTACTGGGAGAGAAAGCCATTGAAAGCGACACATATGATGACACACTCCCCCCCCCCCCCCCCCCCCCCATTGAGTCTGATGAGCTATTGAAAAGCAAGATGACATTTGGCAATAATGCCCCATATAGCTCCAGAGTTTAGCGAGATGAAACATTCATAAATATGCGATGCCTGGCATTTATTGATGTTTGCGGCTAGATTTGCTGTCAAATGGTTCTGGGCTCCACTTGGAGTTTTATTCGTGAGGAAATCTGCCGCACCTTGACACAACGATGAACCATGACAGTGAGCTGTTATAATCAGCTATACAACCACATTGTTTAGCCCAATGAATTCAAGAGACCCCGTGAATAATACCACAAGATTTATAAGGTGTGTGTTTGTGTGTGTCTGTGGTCCTGTGATTGTCGAGTTAAGGGAGCAGAAATGAGCTTCAGCTTTGTGTCCTAGTTTATATATATATATATATATATATATATACACATTTTATTGATTGGGATAAACCCCTTGAGATGCACCATCTCGTTTTCAAGGGGGTCCCGACAATAGCAACAACTTACAGACATACATAAACAAAAAGACAAAATGCAAAACATGACACACAAGACAAACCACGTACAGTCTGTTAAGTGAAATTCAAGCAATGCACACAATCATTACAATTTGAGACAGTCGAGCAAATCAGTTTCATCAATATCAGTTATAACAAGTACAGACCAGTTGAAAGTGAGATAACAATGCATGTTTAAACATACCCAATGATGCAAGAGATCTAAGAGCAGCAGGTAAAGTATTCCAGTCAGTTGGGGCTTTGAACATGAACGCTCTTCTGCCAATAGATTTGTTTGCAGAGGGGACAGAGAAATAAACCTGAACAGAATGTCTAACTTGATGAATTGGTGAGTAGGGTACAAAGTACTGCTTTAAATAAGGGGGATAGTTAAGATAAATGCATTTAAATATCAGCTGAAGCCAATGCGTGTGTCTTCTTACATTTAAAAGAGTCTCCAGTTTCAGTGGAGATTCTGCTTCATCAGCCCGTCCATGTGTTTGGGTGATGATGAAAAAACCAGGTGGATTCCCAGGAGTGTTTGAAAACTTCTGCAGCTCTCTAAGATTGTGTGTGTGTGTGTGTGTGTGTGTGTGTGTGTGTGTGTGTGTGTGTGTGTGTGTGTGTGTGTGTGTGTGTGTGTGTGTGTGTGTGTGTGTGTGTGTGTGTGTGTGTTTGCCAGCATGTGGGCGCACACTTCAGGTGGAACACAGACAATACCGTGATTGGAGAAATCAGATTCACTCTTTGGGAACAGTGGTCGGGATCATGCTATTATGCTTGTGCTATTTCCTCAGTTTTTACCCTTTTCACCTCACTCCCTGAGCCGTCTTCTTCCTTCGTTTGTCCCTCTGTCAGAAGAGGGACCCATGTTACTTCCTTGTATGTCTCTAAGTCAGTGTGAAGTCCCCATGAAGGGTAGTAGATTGGCGTCATTCTCATCCAGATCATTTCAACAGCTGCAGTGATGGGGGTGCCGCCGACATCTGAAGCCTCTTGTCTCCCGAGAGACACTCTGGCTGTGGGTTGAATCTCTGTCGCTTCAGATCAGCCCAGCTGGAGAAACACAAAACAGGCACATTTTATTCGCTGCGGGCCCCCGCGGAGGTTCTGGCTAAACAATGTTTGAGCTGCAATATCAACCAAGTATCGACTGCTGCCTTCAGAGGAGCAGAGAGGGTACAGAGGGGGCTTGAATTCATTTCTGCAGGAAAAGGAAAAGACAGTGCTGGTGGTTTGGATTGTCTAAGCTTTTTTTGGTCAATATCCTGTAGGTTCAAGTGGAAACACTGAAAACTCATTAATGTGGTCATCTTAGACGAGACTTGGTGTTAGCCTTCAAATTGAGGTTTGTAGTGGTCAAGTTTATAGTTATAAAAACACTTATTCACTTTCTTGCTGAGAGTAAGAATAGAAGATAAACACTTTCTCATATGCATTGGTTCAAAAATAGCTGAAAACCAGCAGCTTTGGCTCAGCTTAGCATAAAGACTGGATTTGGGGAATCAGCTAGCTTGCTTCTGTCCTGCGGTTACAGCTCCTCTACGAACACTTATAAGCATGTTGTTTTCTAATTTGTACAAAATAAAGAGTGTGTACGACATCGTTTTGGGGATCATGTTAAGGAACATTTATTAGGCAAGATTAGCAACTTTTCTCGAGTCTCAATCTGTTGTCCTGACATGGTCTATATGCATATTTAGCGTGCCGACATACACATTTATCAATCTCCCAAATCCGACTTCCTGTGGGATCCTTCCTGGACCATAATTGTTTGCACAAGAATACATTTATAATCGTCATTACCTTTGTGCAAACTTCTCTGGTTTCTGCAAACTCTAAATGACCAAATAAAGCATTCTTCTGTGCTTTCAGCTCTGTAAGCGCTGAACTCAGCTGCAGGGTGTGAGCCAGCGTCATTGGCAGATCTGCCAAACTGCCTGTGTGCTGTGTTTGCATTGGGTGGGTATTGATTTTGTGTTTGTCCTAGTAAATACTGTATTTTGGAACACAGTGCTGACTGAAATCGGGACAGAGTTGTTGGATGGTTACAGAGGATAGGGATTGACACACATGGGAGGGAGGTAAAAGAGTGGAGCAACAGTTATACAGGAGGAAGTAGGAAAGGGGGAGCAAATGTGAGCTTGAGGATAAAGGAAGTGAGGGAGAGGTAATACAAAGTAAAAAGTATTGAAGGAGGCTATGAAGAAGAACATGGAGAACATGGCTGCACTGTTCATTCTTACTCGGAGCACTTTCAAACACATGCTCCGGCTCACCTCCAGCAGAGTGAAAATATTTCTATGCCAAATCCTCCTCCTCCACCACCACCTCCCTCCTCTCCCACTCCCTCCCGTTGCTGCTCAGGAACGTAATTACAGCGATCATTTGGCCTTGTTTGTTGGAGCCATTATTACATTCAGGTCAGCAAATGAAAACACAGATCAGAGATGTGATCAGGCCCCTGCACTACAACCTGGAGAGAGAAAAAGTTAAGAGAAAACAACAACAACCGTCAGACACAGTGTCAATTTTAATGAACACCAAATCGTGCTATGTGCTCACTGATGCCAGCAGACATGATTAGCGAAGAGACAAATGAAAAATGATGAAGATGAGCTGGTGCTTAATCTTAGTTGTTGACTGTGGTGTGTCACGGCAGGAAAATTAGACACTGAGAGATAAATGATCCTCCTAATGCTAGCTTTGTCTGTAATTAAGGAAAATGACAGACTTTACTTCATTTAAACATCAACTGAAGACTTCAAGATCTGAACAGGGCTAATTACAAAGAAGAGCAGCATGCA
The DNA here is from genome assembly GCF_902827115.2 of Pseudochaenichthys georgianus. Taxonomy (NCBI): domain Eukaryota; kingdom Metazoa; phylum Chordata; class Actinopteri; order Perciformes; family Channichthyidae; genus Pseudochaenichthys; species Pseudochaenichthys georgianus. The sequence goes on from NC_047518.2 coordinate 19,169,688, forward strand.
CCAGCAAACTGTAGAATCAATCAAGTGTGATAGAATAATAGGAGCCAAACATGTTTTAGTCTCGATATAATATATTGTAACTCTATTGGTCTCCCTGTACTACGAATCCAGTTCAACATACCCTGGATATGTTTGAGTTATCTGGCTTACCTAACCCTAACAAACGCGATCTTGCTAAGCCGTCCTACGATGCTGGTTATCAACTCGGAAACTCAAGCCAGGGTTTCTCTGTCCGGCTGAGTGCGCGTTCACATGAAAGGGACGGGTTAGCAACATTTGACCAATCACAAACATGGACAAGGTACTGACAGCGCAGCGTCATACTTCCTGAAGGAAAAGTAAACTATAATATTAGACAAATATGAAGAAGTTAAACTTTAAACATCCATGACTTAAACACTTTATCCAGGATAAAAGCCACATAGCTGCACCTGCAAGGTGAATACAGCTGGCAAAAGAACAAGTGTTTGAATGCGTACATTAACAGGTTTATGATATCACTGCCCCGTCTAAAACACGATCTGACTTTAATTACATTTGACTCGAGTGTTTCGTCAACTTAATGTGTTGCTTAAAATAATACTTCTGCATACAGTATGTGACACTGTGAGTGTTGCACGGCCAGATACGGCTCAGCTGACTCAGATAAGAACATGTATGATACCTTATGAAGTGATATGATGTGATATGAATGATAATGGGACACATCGACGTCTGCACTGACAGTGGCAAGGACTGTACGTAATGTTACTTTGATCCGGTTACTTGTGTTGTGGCAGATATTTAAGTAGGCTAAGCTTTCTTAACGCTAATGTTATAATAGTCAGATTGCTCTGAAGATGGAGGTGATATTCTATTAATGTTCACGTTCACACAGTCAGTTGATTTTTGCTGGCCATCTTTCCTGCAACGGCAGCTTTTCTGTATTTCCTTTCTCCTGTAATATGACTTGGTCGCTTTAAACTCCGCACACTGAGCTCTGATTGGTCAGCAGGCGGTACTTTCACTGACTTAATCTCTTATCCTGGAACCTCACCTGCTCCGGAGCAGGTTTGCCGTTCAGCAAAAGTTACCATGGAGATCTAGCCCGCTAAAAAGAGAACCAGCGTCGTAGGACCGGAAACCCAGAGCTAAGCGAAAATACGGCTTCGTAGTACAGGCCTCTGGTCTATAGTAATTGATATTTAAAGGTCCCATGTCATGGCCATTTCCACTGATCATAATTCCATTGTTGAGGTCTACTAGAATAGATTTATACTGTGCAATTTTCCAAACTCACATTGGTTTCGCATCTCTGTAAAGTGTATTCAGCAGTATTCACTCTCTCCACTAAACGGCTCGTTGCAGCTCTTGCCCCCCCTCCCTGTGAGCCCAGTGTGCTCCGATTGGTCGGGACCAGTCGGGACGTTGTGAATCGCGCTGAGCTCCGTGGAGGTGTGATTTCCTTGTTTAGCGATACACAGCCAAACTCACCCTGAGCACACACAAAGTCACAGCCGAAGTAAAAACAATAAGTGTGGCTTGATATTGAGTAAGAAAAAGGTTGATAAACGTTGTGAGAATGGGTCTGCAGAGAGAATTTCGCCGCGATCCCAACTGTCTGTTATCAGCCTGCAGCCAGGGAGGAGAGATCAGCAGAGCTGCCTGCACTGAGTGAGTGGGGAAGTCCGTGGATTGGTCAATTTGGACCAATCAGCGAGGGCTTAACGTAACGGCTCCGCGGACGTAACGTAACGGCTCCACGGATTGGTCCATTTCGTTCCGGGGACGACATGACATCATGATGTACCCGGAAGAATCAAATGGACAGTGACGTATCTCCAACGAGGCGTTTTGGGGAGGTATTTTCTGTGTTAGAGTTTTACTCCCTACATGGTGTACTTTGAGGGTTTTGACTCTGCAGACCGTTTACATGCATAAAAACCTTCATAACACACAAGGGGACGGGCAATAACCGGAAAAGCATGACATGTCACCTTTAAAGCTCTATGGATTATTTTGCTAAATTTTCTCTTATTTTCTCAGAGAATTTGAGGGATGTAAGGACATGTTCAAAAAACATAATGTTTCATAAATGCGTTTTTCAGCTTAGCTTTAAAGCTTCATGTTATTTCTTTGTGATGAACTCATCATCAACATTCAAGCAATGTGTTCATGTTTAAAGTACTTTGACTTCCACCGTTTTGTCTCCAAACTATGCCAAATGCTTTCAGATCAACAGATAAACAGCACTGTGCAAACAGCCATCAATACAAGGCAGAGTTTTAAGTGAGACGGAAGCACTGCCACAGTTGGAGGCTGCATTAGTTGAAGTCCTGACTAGATAAATTGCAGACTAAGCTCATCCTGAAACACTACTCAGTCTCTGGAACCCCGAGGAGGCATTCACGTCTGCCGGGATGCCCCCTCCTTCATTTATTAAAGGAGTTTTGCTGCAGTTACATAGCTGTGTAAATGTCAGCTGACAAGTGGGCGACACTCCATTTAAGGCTTGTCAGAGAGATTTATCAGGGTATTAAAAACTTTAAAATGTCTTTTTCTTTTTTAAAGCTGTTGTAATGTGTCATTCACCTCTATAGCTGTGTATCATATAGGAGAGTGGACTGTGTTTTTTAGCAAATAAAAATACTGTTCATTTACCTCCCGCACAGGCAACCAGATCCAAACGGAGTGATTCACTGTGCATTCAAATAGAACCGGCAATGGATAGCTCACATTAGTCTGTAGTTAATGTATTAATTATATGATGAAGTATTCATTGTCCAAAAAACACTTAAGTCAAAATGATTGATACTGCAGGGCAATGTTATTCCAGTCTATACAACACAAGATGAAATATAGTATAACTATGTTGTGCTTATATAATTTTTTAAGCGAGTTAAACTAAATATATATTGCACAGGAGACAGAAGGTATTTCACCGACCTAGCTTCTGTGTGTATACTCATTAGCATAGATACTCATGTGATACACACTTGGCGTTGTCTCTCCTTGGTGACAAATACATGTTCTCAGTTGACTAAGCACAAATGGTTCTGAACGAGGCCATCCCTGACCCTCAATTTCCAGACGAGCCACGCCCATATGCTCCCCGCACCGCATTGCCAGACGTCTGGTGCTAAACATGAAATTATGACGGTGGTGTCATTTTTATGATCCTTATTGTAGAATTAGGGCTGATGCAAGCGAGTCAACTGTGGGGTTTCCGTCATGGTGGCCGCCGTGAGCCTCATAAATGTCCCCTTGGTGCCTTTACACTCACACACACAAACAGGCACATACACACAGTCTCTTCTCGTTTATTCTCGCACATGGCCACTGCAGACCAGTGGATTTATGGTGTGTGAACAACACGCTTTTTCCCCTCCTTTTTTTTATGAGGGGCTTAGACAAACAGTATGTGGACCCAATTGATCGTTATGCTGTGCGTTATCCTCTTTGCTGGGACACATATTTGGCTAAGCAAAACAGTGGAGGAGACATACATGTTCAACAAAACAAAGGAGTTTACAAGTTAAATATGTGGAAATGTTCACAAATGCAGCATGAAGATATACGATTTTAATTAGGCTTTTACAATTTACAAAGCAAGAATATTTGTACACATTCGCTAACGACTCTCATACAACAGGTGCTACTGAGTGGCAGGTGCAGTATGCAATTTGGCGTAGGATCAAATAGTGTCCTGTGTGGATGTTAAAGAGTCCCATGGGCTATGGCTGTCTTAGAAGAACGTCAAATGCCTGAGGTAGATTTCAAAAAATAGTTTGGAGAGGAATAGGATTAAGATCTATTCAACAGGAATACAGGAAATATTGTAGCACAGAAGTGGAGTATTCTTTAAATTATATAATAATTTAAGGGTTCCAGTATTTTCACTGAACATACAAGGACATCCAAGCTCTTTTATTTTACATAGCAATGTGCAGATTTAAGAACCACCATTGCTTGGCATGGGAGGAAAATCTGGCGTATTTCAAGGACACGACCAAAGGGGCACAAGAGATTTGCCGATCTTCATGGCAAATGAAAATGAGAAGCGGCAGCCTACCCTACCTCACTGTGCCCATTGTGTCTTCAGACTAAATGAGGAACAAGAGGCCTAAAGGACTGATGGATAATGCATTAGGGCCAGTGAAGGAGGCTTTGGGAAAATGTCAACTAATTCCGGTCAAATACATCCAAATGTTTAGAGCCAGCGACGCGGCTTCACCTGCGCGGACACATCCATTTTGATATTCCTCGAACTGTTCTTACTACCTATATTGGCAAGGCTCATGCATCCTTTTCAAACTGGTAGACACTTTACTGATGGCACAGACACCCTTAACATCTGACTGGCTTGGCTAATTCAATTAACTCAGCAACATTTGTTCAAATAAAGTCCAAGCCTGGGAGCTTAATTAAATACCAGGGTGTAGGGAAATGCCCATGTGTGTTTTAGTATGCCTGCACAGACACACACACACACACACACACACACACATCTGGGTGATTATTCGTGCTTGTCGACAGTATGAGAGCATGGACGGTGTCTACGTGTGTGTTTGAGACAGAGTGACTGCAGGTGCATGCCTGATTTGGTTTGTGTGTTTATGCTTGCTTGGCTGTTTGGGTGTGTGTGCTTTTATAACTGGTTGCTAGGCGAGGGATGAGATAAAGCATTTAACGGAGACACAGGAGATTTTCAACATGCTCTTCCATTGAGCGGCTGAATACACAGTAGGGAGGGAGATCAGCAAAGTTCACATAACCACTTCTGACTGCTCGCTCAATGCAACATGAATATGGATTTGTGTGAGTTTGTTTGGTATTTTCTTTCTTTCTCTTGAACAAAAATGAATGAATTATTAAAAAAAACGCTCAGGCAGAAGTCTAATCATCATTTACACATAATTATTCACAGTCATCACACAAAGCACATGGCCTTTTTTAGGGCTATGCATTAAATGTACCCTTTGTGTGGACATCTACTGTTTTAAGACGAATACAGATTATAAAACGACAAAACATTTGACAAATAAATCCAAAGTAAGTCTAAAAACTGAAACCAAACCCATGTACACACCGGAAGAAGTCTTTCCTATGAAACCCTCTGCTGAAAGCCATGTTACCCTACAGTACAAACATGTCATGGCAAGGTCTGGTGCTCTTGAGGAACACACACAACCATCCACTGACAAATCAGTCATCCACCCCAAGCTCAGATTTTCTCCACATTGAAGAGGATGCCTCTGGAGGATGATGCAGAGACACTTTGAAGTCATGTTGGCTACAGATTGTAGGCTGCAGGGGAGAATGTGGGTGCTTTTTGACTAATTCCTGTGTCCCCAGAGTAGCATAGCTCACAGCACAGTTTCCTGGTGTCCTTGTGGACTTAAGCAGCCATTTCTCATAGCTGCTGGTTTCATGGGATCCCTGCTGGTTCCCTCTCCTTCTCTTGACACAGGCAGATGGTGATTTTAGCTGCAGATTCCCAGGCTTTGTGCTCAAGAAGCTCTGCATCTGCCTATAGAAAGTCGCTTGACTGGGAGCAGTGCCAACAGCCTTTTTGCAGCCATAGTACAAGAGAACATCCATATGTTCACTTACCTAGCAGGTGGACACTCAGAACATTGGGAGTACACTTGGACATACACTGATGGAAAGTCTGCTCCCTGTTCCTGTTGCTATCTTCAGTATTGACTTTCCACGATGCCTCTGCAGACTGCCATTATCGTGACCATAGCGTTATTTTCTCATTTAGATTGATGGATGTAAAGTGAATGCAGAGTATACACCTTCCATCTCGTGATGACGATGTGCGCCTTTGTTTTCAGATCTCCGCTGGTCAGTTTTGGCTATAATGCAGTCACATACCCAAGTGTGGTTTAAAGCTGGTTGGAAGGTTGTTTTTTGTACGGAAAAGTGTTTATAGTAAAAAGCTGGTTATTCCCATTGTTAAAGTAGGGGGATACCTCAAAGGTGTTTCTCTCAGTGTATAATAGGAACAATGAGGATTGCGAAGAAAAGAGAGCTGAAGAGAGGTTTCCCTTCTTCAACTCCGCATACCTCAACAATTGCTGCAGGATTTAGTCTAGACGCCAATTTGATTGATTTTGGAACGTTTGAGAATTTTTTTCCCATTGTGGAGGTGTGTGTGTGTTTGGAAGTTTGACCATCTGAACGGTACTCTGGCCAAAGCACCCTGACAATGATCTTTCTAAAAGTTAAAACTGGGTTAAAGACAGGGTCATTTGTTATTCACTGTACAGGAAGTACTCCAGGCCTGTACGAACATAAACCTTTGGGCGTATTCAATGTACTCAAATAGAGCACCAGGGGTGTCCGAGCTAAATAAAAACGAATCCAGCAAATCTTGGACATGCATGCAAAACTCCATTCACCAGGTCAAATGACACCTAAGACTTTGCTCCAGGCTTTGGAGACTTAGCAGCATGTTAGAGACGTCTGCAGAGACTATTTTCACCTCCAGATAAAGTGTTGGTTTTAGCCGACTGTTCTTCAGCTCCAAATTACTCAACAGGTCTCAGGAGACATTTATGGTCACATGACAAATGAAGGATGTTGTTTATGAGGCACGCCTGGAGGAAAAAAAACAAAACACCAAATGGCGTGTCAGTCTCTTTAAACTTGCAATGTAACAAGCAATGTAATACCTGTCTCTCTGGCGTAAATGGAGAAGATCAGTTCAGACCGGCGGTTACAAAATCAACCGAGCTTGACTGTGGCCTTTGTGATGGGCCGTTTCTCAAGAGGCCAGAGACTAACAACCAACATAAAGCCACCCTTAGGGATAGAGGTACACACCCATGCTTCCTACCTGTAGGGATGCACACTCATGCACATGTTGCTGCCCCTTCATAGCTTATATATTACACTGCTGCCTTCAGGGAGGACATTTTCATCTGTTGTGACAGCTGGCAACAGAATTTACAACACGTTGAAACCGTTTTGCAGCGACAGAAGGGGATAGTCTTCACGTTAGATGAGTGGTTGTCAACCTCCCCTGCTGCCGGTAAGCAGTCTACTTGCTATAGTCTTCATTTTTTCTGGGAAATGATCTGTTAAGTAATTACATTTTAGTTCCCCTTCAAGCCATAACAGAGGAATATCTGCAAGGCGTGCAAGGGGTGCCTTATTGTCACCTGAGACACATGCATGCTCTGTGCTGCAATATACCCTGACTTTGAAAAGAAAGTACCTGCAATGACTGTTGTGATGCACCAACGTCTGCACAGTAGGCAGATTCTGCACGAAGGAGCAATTTGTTATCCTGTGCAGCTAAGTAGTGAAGAATGCCCCAGCTACTTTCAAGGTTCAGAGTTATTCTCCTATCTGTGCCGCTCAAATTAAACACCAGAACACAGTTTGGCTTGCTACGGACCCGTTACTGTCCCCTTACCAATATTTGTACAGGCAGACTTGTTTGCCGTTGACACATATTTTACATGTTTTTAATAACGTTCACACTATTGAAATCTGCATAATGAACAGTTAATGAGTCTGTCTTTCCCAAGGTGTTGTGTGTAGCATGTATGCTATTGGACTTTTCCATGCGTCATCTTCTATTTTATTTTCCTCTCTTATCTACCCTTCTGCCTCTCTGTGGTCTTGTTCTTCTCTTGCTCCTGCCTCTCCTCCTCTCCTACTTTCTTCCCCTCCTCAGGTGACAGGGTGATGGATTAAGCCCAAATAAACTCGTTCATCTTTCAATTAGAGCCAGTGTTGAGAGGTGCCAGCCATTATGAAGCTGTCTGGAAGACTGGGAGCTAGGGAGTGATGGAGAGAAGAAGAAAAAAGAAAGGGGTGAGAGTGAGTTATGCGACTAGTGTGAGATAGAAAGATGTTTCTGGAAGACAGAGTGAGAAAGGAATAGAGAGGGTGCTGTATGTGTTGGCAAAGAAACGCATTGGACGGGGGTGCAGATCCAACTATTAAAACATCACTCCTGTGCCTCCGTCAGATATCGACGCCCATGCCTGTATGCCCGGCCTCGGTCTGGCTCCCCACGTCATCACCAGCCCAGCTTGCGCTTTTACGCAACATTGCCTTTCACTGATTTGATTTTTTTCTCCCTCTATTGTTGTCGCTGTTTCTTACGAGTCTGATGAATTTGTTCTGAGTGGCTTAGTCGTAGAACAAAAGGCTTAGGGAATGTGTAAAGGTCCTTACATATTGTAGGAGTAAAAGTAAGCGTACAGTATATCAGTCTGAAACTACTTATTTTCATGTATGTGTGGGTGCATACATATTCAATAAAGTGTATGAATACAGTATTCATATACAATTATGTCTCTGAGAAGCAGAAGACAACAGTGTTTGAGGAGGCGGTTATGACTTAGTTCCCTAGCCTTCACTCTCTACCAGAAACCAATACCGAGTTGTTGGCATATCTTCATTTTTCCCCCATTTTATTTCTTTTTCTTCTTCTTCAAGGGAATATTATGTACTGTAGGCACACAGGGACGAGTTCTAATGAATTTGAATGAGCGTCTCAATTTATTTTCCATGTTTTATTTATTTTTTCAGGGTTTGGGGAGTAAATTGAATCGACGGCGGTGATGCGTGCACTAGTCAGGAGCAATATAGGGACCTGCTGTTCTGATTAAGTTCCTGTTATGGAGCCGTTCATTATTGATTTCATTTCTCCCCACTTCTCCTCCCTCTCCTGTTCTCATTCGCTCCATATCGCTTTCTTCTCAGCAGGTTTCCCGTCTTTCTGTGTGCCTCTTACCTTTTTTTCCCTCTTCTTCACTGTCAGCTCCCTTTAAAAGAAGGGAGTTGTTTATAAAACCGTGCACCTTTATCTCAAACCTTTCTGCCTCTAATCCCACTCTGGCATTTTGCTTATCTGGTAACATTGTTCTTGGGAGGCTTGCTTTGTTCTGATTTAAGCAAACTACTGTGTGACTGTTTCACTCACTCTGATAAGTGAATTTAGACAACATCCATGGTTTATTTATCAACCAGTTAGAGACAGAGTTCAAGCTCTCAGCTGAGTTTTATTTGGTAAAACACTAAATCCATTATCCCTTAAGGCAGGGGTGCCCAACCTTTTTTGAACCGAGAGCTACTTTTAAAGTTGCCAGTCTGCCGAGATCTACCAGTCCAAATAGAGAGGCGTAGCCATTACTGACAGCCTACTGCCAGGTAAATACACACTACTTGTATAAAACTGACCTTTAATACTCCATAAAATACTGCAGATCCTTTATCTTACCTCTTTCTAATCTACACACATACAAGTATTTAACTGAAGTTACACAACAGTGTTGTTGATACAGAGTTGGAGTTTATTCACACGTCACATACTACAGTGGGTAATGTTTTCAAGAAACATTGAACAGTGCTGCCACATATGACACAGGGAAAAAAGAAAAGATTCTGAACCCTTTCTTTGCCATTATATAAAAACAGTGTTGCTACAAAAGTATACATGAGGCTTACTAATAAGACAACTCAGATCTGAAGCTACACAGGAATCTGCTGCCAAAGTGCAATAAAATAGAATCAAACCCTTTTTTTGTTGCATTTTAGTCGAGTATAAAAAGAAATGCCTTTTAAAATAGGATGCAAGCAACAATAGTTTCTTAACCTGAATTGATAATAGACTATAATCAATTTAAGTTTGCATTCTTATACCATTTTGTACAATAATTATAATGAATAAGTTCAAACAAATTACAACTTACAGCTGATTAATAACGGTATCTAACTTGAGTTTTTATTATATCAAAAACCTGTTGAAATGCTTCTGTTATTTTTACTGTCCCCAAAAGCGCGCCGGCAGCCTCCAGGAAAGCTTCTTTCACAACTTCGCCGTATTTGAAAGACTTCATGACACGATAAGATGCTATGGTAGCAGCCTTGCTCTTGTTGTTGGGCCTGGTGAAAATGGCTGTGCATTTAGCTGTCCTTTCAGGCCCCTCCCCTTTTGGGAGCGTAAGGCAGAATTAAGAGGGAATTCCGTCTCGTAGCGTTTGTGCACTGTTTTGAAATGCCGCTCCTAAATTACCCTTCTTCGATAAAGCCACGCTCGCATTGTAGATGAGACAGATGGACTTTGAATTGGAATAGATACAAAAATGATCATCCTCCCACTCGGAGTGAAAATTATATATTTTGGGCTTTATTGCTTCTGCCATAATTGTGGTCTTGTGTGTGTGCGGACTGTCACTCCTGTTGTGTTGACACGGTCAACGTCAGCAAAATAGTGCCCACCATAGACATATAAAGAGTAGACGCCGCATCGACCGCTGCTGCCTATTGGCGCTGACGAGCCGTGGGGCCGCCATCTTGGACCGGTCACCCACTCCACTCAGTGTAATCTGTCTGGCAGGCGCAATGAAGTGTCAGCGCATTTTATCAATCATAACTCGCTGAATACAAAACTGATTTTCACGGGGGGGGGTTTCTGCAAACGTCATATATGTAGGCATGATACCGGACACATGATTCGGCGTATTTTAATATTCATAGTAGGCTTAACAGCAATAGAATATTCTGGTAATTGATAGCCTATGTTATGTATGATAGGTATTTTGCAAAAGACACACGATATATAATATATACACACACACACACACAAAAAAACACTAATGGTCTATATATGATAGAGAAGCATATTGTGTAGGCCTATACTCAGCTATTTTAATAAGTTGAAAAATGAAGAAACAATAATACATTATACATAGACAGAAGTTATATATCAGTAAAAATGAATATCTATGTCATAAAAAATGAAAATGTACTTCTACATCTATATAAAAAATGTAAATGTTCAAGTTAAACACAAGAACATGACACCACCCCGCCCAAACCATATTTACACAAAGTTGCTCATGACACCCGAATGCCCCGTGCATGCGGCTCCTCCAAAGCATGACTGAGAACCTCTTTCTCATATCTTTGTCTTTGGGAAACCATCAAAATAAAAACGGGAGATTTGAGAGTCAACACAAAAACATTTTAAGAAGGAGGTCAAGCTTATCTTCTTCCTTCTTCTTCCTAGATAGATTAGATTAGATTTAGATTAGGACCCTTTGTGTTTCAGGTGACAAAGACTTCGTCAGGTAATATGCAATGGGAGCCTTCCAATGTTCGTGTAGGCCAACCACCATGAACACAAGAGCCTCAGTAGCAGCATCGGTCTCATCATTGTTTCCATCACCCATGTCTACAAAAGCAGACATTGACTGGTTATGTGGATTATATTGCACATGTTTTCTGATGGCCATGTCATCCAACATGAGTGAAACACATCCATATTTAGCCTGGTCGTCCTGGCATCTTCTCTCCAGCATATCCAGCATCATCTTGTTCAGGCCAGGCTTGCCATCCACCGAACACAGCCACCTGTAAACAAATTGAGAAGTAGCTATTTAACGTACTTGCAACCGTAATTTCCAAAAATCAAATTGAACAACATTAAGACTACCTTTTTGTTGTAGTCTCTCTGAGGTATTTGTATGCCTTTGGACCATGTAGATGGAGTGTGAGGGCACATTCTCTGTGGTCCTTGGAGTACTCATGGCCCTGCTTTGCCTTCAAGTCTATTTGAAGATCTGAAATTGTATGAGAAAAAATTAATAAGTCCCCTTCATATAATAACAAAGGAGTTTAATAAAGAGTGTAAGAGTAAGATGTACATGAATTTTTGAGTTCTTCATTAATGAGGTTATTTTCCCTCAAATCCCCCAAAAGAGTCCTCACTGTGGTCTCTGCCCTCTTTTCTCTAGCCATGGCATTCTTCCTCTCTCGCTCGAGACTCTCCACTCTTGCTAAAGCTTCATTGAGTCTGGCCTTAAGAGCAGTAGGAGAAGCAGGCGAGACATAGCTATGATCCTAGAAAGAGGGATGAACATGGTTTGAGTGATGTTTCACTTCACACACATCACTTTGACACAACTAGAGTATGGCCCACATTCTTTCTTATAGTCATCACCTGTCAAAGCCACTGCCAGCATCATGCGTGTGTGTGTGTGTGTGTGTGTGTGTGAGTGTGCCAGGAATGCATGTTCAACATGTCTTCAATTGTGTGTGTATGTGTTTATTTGTGAGTGTGTTTAATATGAGTGGCAGCAAACAAGAGAGATTTTACTTTGTCTAGGACCATTATGAATGATGTTGAAAATAGAAATACTCACATCATTAGGCTGAGGTTGTGAGTGTGAGGTTGAAGCTTCTGGGTCGTCCTGAGGGGCCACAGACAGGCTCTCTTCAGCTTTTCTGGAAGGAGACGTAGTCCTGCCCTTTTCTGGCTAAAATGAACACACACACACACACACACACACACACACACACACACACACACACACACACACACACACACACACACACACACACACACACACACACACACACACACACACACACACACACACACACACACACACAACACACACACACACACACACACACACACACACACACACACACACACACACACACACACACACACACACACACACACACACACACACACACACACACACACACACACACACACACACACACACACACACACACACACACACACACACACACACACACACACACACACACACACACACACACACACATTGATAATAGAATATTTACATTTATGAATGCTAATAACCTTATGATGATACACCTACTCTTTGGAGGTGAACCGGGAAGCTGAAGATGGAGGGAATAACACCATCTCTGAGTCGGACAATCTGTCCTGTCAAACTCGTCCTGCTTACAATGCTCACTGCAAATCACGGATGACTCGCTTGCAGTGAACCCTTCCCTCCTCAAAGCAACTTCCCACTTCTTTCTCATATCTTTGTCTTTGGGAAACCTTCAAAATAAAAACGGGAGATTTGAGAGTCAACACAAAAACATTTTAAGAAGGAGGTCAAGCTTATTTTCTTCCTTCTTCTTCCTAGATAGATTAGATTTTACTGTATTCATCCCACAACGGGGACATTCACTTGTTACAGCAGCGATTTATAAAGTCTCAGTTGGCCATGAACATAATGTTTGCTGGCTACGATTTCGCTGGCGGACATCAATACAGTACAATAATATTCTATTTACAAAATACAACCAATTATAATGTTGAATCTTACTTGTGAAAAGTAATCCCCCGACCCCTGTTCGCAATCGTCCGCCGATTTGCACAGCAATATGCTGCACAGTGCTCTGGCATCTTGAAACCTCTGCTGTCTATGGGTAGAATGTCTGTAGGATGACCGGTCCAAGATGGCGGCCGTATTTCTTGCGCCCCAGCAGCCAATGCGGCGTCTACTCTTTATATGTCTATGGTGCCCACTGCCCACCAGCCACGCCCCCACACATGAGATCACGCCGGCCAATCACAAAGCTTTGATGCGTTCAAGTGCATTATTCTGGCACGGGAAGATTATGTTATAGGACATTAACGATAAAACAGAATATTGTTGTTCTATTTTTAGACACATCTCGCGATCGACTGGGAATCTCCCCGGTCGATCGCGATCGACTGGTTGGGCACGTCTGCCTTAAGGGAACTGAAAGATGACTAGTGACATGTTTTTTGAGAGGACTTTGAATAATACTGTCAAAAAAGCAAAATATTGATACTAAGGAATACAAATCTTTCAGTTTACATGTTGTTTTTTTACTTTTAATGTTTCTATTGTGTTGATCAAATCTAGAAAAATTATCTTTCTGCTTTGTACACATGACAACATATCAGTAGACAATTATCTTCAAATAGTAAGAAATATAAAGAAAAAATAAATAGTCTTTTCACTAAAGTGTTTTAATTGAACCATTGTCAGCTCAGTTAAGTAGACCCTCCAGAAAAACGCGGGCAAAAATCCTTGATTATGTGATCAAACATGCGGGGTTTTATGTGATTTTATGCGGTGAAATTGGGGGAAGTTGCGAAATATGTGGAAAAATATTAAATATTGGGCTGTCTTATTTATTTATTCTCTCTCACACACAACCTGCCACTAACGTTAAACCCCTTTACTATTCAATTAAACACATTCAATGTTTATTTATTAATCACACACACACACACACACACACACACACACACACACACACACACACACACACACACACACACACACACACACACACACACACACACACACACACACACACACACACACACACACACACACACACACACACACACACACACACACACACACACACACACACACACACACACACACATCTCCGCTTCAATCTTGTAGGCTTCTCACCTCGTTTCTTGTAGCCCTCGAAAGGGTTTTGGAGGTTGATGCCTCGGTGAACGTGAGTTGTTTGGCTTTCTTGTCCGCAGCAGCAGAAAGCATTTTCGAATGTTTGAATGAATCAAAGTGGGTCGTCACCGTCGATGTTCTCTTATGCTCCAACACACAGTTGCACGGGGTGCAGAATAGTTTCCCCCCACTTTCGTGCAAGACAGTCTTTAGCAGAAATGTTCGTCGGTAAATGAGATGGATTAGATTTTTTCATCTTGGTGTTTTTTCTCTCGTGTGAGCTCCACACGTTCACTCTACGGTGTTGTTTACCTTCTGTGATGCGCGAGCTGATGACGTCGCGTCATCATCATCATCACTTCACGTCAAGACGAGTTAACTTTTTTTTTTTTCGATTTTGTGTGGAAAAATGCGGGGATTATGCAGCCTTTTGATAAATATGCGGCCTTTTAAAAATCTGCGCCATTTTGCTGATTATGCGGTAAATTCTGCGATCGCAGAATCGCGTTTTTCTGGAGGGTCTAGTTAAGACTTATTCTCAGACACTTCTGTATTTTAAGTTGAATCTATTTACAATTTTGAAGTTCAGCCTATTGTTCACGTCAGTTGTTCATTGCAACTGGCGATGCATGTGCCTATGACAGTGGTTCTGAAACTTTTTCTGTCAGGCCCCCCCTTTGGAGAAAAAAAAGTCGGGCCCCCCCAACACAAGTCAGGCTCAGTGGCGGCGCCAGAGATTTATTTTGGGGTGCTGTGGGGTAGCTTGACGTTTCATAGAGGGTGGTCAAACATTTAGGGTTTCCCATTAATGTACCGGTCGCTACAGTGGAATTTTCTACTGCAACAATCCACACGCATATACACAGTGTACCCGCGACTGTTACAATGAAGGCTCGAGGCATATAGGTGTAAGCAGGGGTAAAGTGCTATTTTTATAGGTGGCATGTGGACCTCACATAGGGGGGTCCGGGGGCAAGCTCCCCCGGGAAGATTTATTTTTAAATATTGAAGTTAAATGCATCAACCTGGTGCACTTTGAGAGCAAAATGAAGAGATCTATGGGTACCTCTCTCAACACCCATTTGAAACAGAACTGTAAACAGATTTACTATTTATTTATGGATATATTACAAATCACCCTTTTAAACTTTATTCTTGTTTTACTGTCTTTATTCTTGTTTTACTGTCATATAGTATTTCATACCTGTTTTTAATTTATTCTCTTATTTTTTTATAACTATAATGATCATTATAAACGTGTGCCTCGGAAATAATTGTTTACATTAATGGTGACCAAAACGTTTGAGTCCTTTAGCTCACTGAGCCTCTCAGTCTGACAGGAGAGGACTCTCCTCCACTTTGTTGTTGAAAAAACTCCTTATATCCGTTAGCGTAGCTCGCTAGCACCAGAAGCTAACATCAACGATCTCCAACGAAACACAGAGACCCAGACGTAATAGTACTGTACTGCATCATATTATTTTCGAATCTATCTGGTGAAGATCTGGTGATCTTGACGTCAGCGTCAGGGAATCCACCCCCTATAAGTAGCTTGCGCTACGTCGCATGCGTCATTCAAACACGTCTTCTCGCTTCAGAGCACATCTCTATGGTAGCCGGGCTATCTTAACAGTCCACAGACTGAACCCAAATCTAAATTTCGGTCGACGGGCGCTCGCCGGCTACTCTTTCTGCTTCGCAAGAAGACTGCTAATACTAACACACCAGTTAGTATTATAATCAACCTCACCGTTTCTTCCTCGGGAATTAAGGTAAGGTTTTGATATTTTCAAGCTAGCAACACACCTGTCGCTAGCTTGCTTTCCCTCACTACCGACACCACGGTAGCGAGGACGTTTCTCTTTTCTCTTTCTCACGGAGGAGGAAAGGATTAAAAGAATATTAACACACCAGTTAATATTCTTTGAAAAAAAAGACCTACACCGTCCTCTTTTTCTCCGGATTAAAGACAGGTTGGTAACACTTTTTTTCTCGACGACGTACCTGTTACGAGCGAGTCCTCTCCACGCCACGCGGCGAACAAGATGGACGCCTCTCTCCCTCACACCAGAGGAGTCAGGGACTCGGAGGCTCGACTCTGCGGCTGCGGGTTGAAAATATCAGGCACAGACTCACACCATGTCTGCTCGTCCTGCCTCGGGCTGGAACACGCCCAGGAGGCTATTGACAACCCCGGCTCGTGCGGGCATTGTGCCCGTTTCACCATAAAGAGCCTCCGCCGACGGTTAGCACGCCAAGCTAGCTTGTCGGGACAGGACCCCCTCATGTCCACTGATTTGCCGGCTGGCAATCAAGACGCGGGGGCGTCCGCCGCAGAGATTGAGCCCCGCACTGTGTCGGTCTGGGGCTCATCAACAGCGGCAGCTGCAGAACCGGAGTCCCGCGCCGTGTCAGGCTGGGACCTGGTGGCGGCAAGAGACGCGGGAACGGAGCCCCACGCTTTACCAAGCTGGGGCTCCCGGCTGGACCTCACCATGGTTTCGCCCGCGGAGGATGTCCTGGAATTGGATTACATGGAGGACGAAGAGGATGCCTCTGAGTTCCTCCTGTCTGATTCGGATGAGCAAGAAGACGATATCTTCATGTCATCGGCTCAAGCTGCAAAGCCGGGAGCGATGGCTGCTCTCCCGGGCGATAGCACACCAGCTTCGCCCTGTCTGAGCATGGACCTGCAGGCCGCGTGTCAGCATGCCGCGTCCAGGCTAGACATCCCGTGGCCCGAAATGGCCAAGGAGACCTCCAGGTCCCGTTACGAGGGGAAACATTTTCCCCAAGCAACGAGGACAAAGAGGCAACTCCTTCCGGTCTTCCCGGAGATGTTGGATGAGGTGTTGGTCTCGTGGAGAGACCGGCCCTTTAGCAACAAGGCCCCAATCCAGGGTGCCTCCTCCCTAGACTGTGACGGTATGGAGAGGCTCGGCCTGCTCCGCATACCGCCTATGGAACCGCTGGTGGCAGCCCACCTCCTACCGAGGATGGGCCCGTCACCAAGCAGGAACCCCACGCTGCCAGCGAAGGCGGACCGATTCCAGTCGACCATGACTGAAAGGTCCTACAGAGCCGCAGCGTTGTCCGCCAGGGCTCTGAACGTTACCTCGCTGCTAACCGCATACCAAGCGGAGCTCTGTGAGGATCTGTCGAGCAATCCTGGACCGGCCGTCCTGGATGAGATGGCCGCGGTCACAGACATTTGTCTCTGTGTCCAACGCTGCGCCGTCCAGGCAACTGGCAAGGCAATGGGGATCATGGTGGTGCAGGAAAGAGCTAGATGGCTCAACCTCACCAACCTCCCAGACCGGGAAAAGGAGGATGTGCTTGACATGCCCATCGTTCCCGAGGGGATTTTCGGCTCCGCTCTCGCCTCCATGCAGAGGAGATGCGAGTCGAAAAAGACCACCTCTGCCTCCCTCGAAGGGTCCAGCCGCTGCCTTCACAGCGGCAGTCCTTCGACCAAGCTGCCTTGAACCCTGCTCGGTTCAAAATACCCAAACAGCAGAGGTCGCAGCCCGCCCCGAGTCCCCAGTCCAGGCAGGAGACGAGGGCAAGTTGGCCTAGAAAATCTCCGGTCCCGGCTGCAGCCCAGGCGCAGCCGACCCAGAATTTCGGCCAGCAGTCGAGGAAGAAGAAGCGAGCGGCCTGACAGCCCCTCCTTCTCTCCTCTGTGACAGAGCTGGAAGTCCACGGTTCCCCAGCTCTAGATGTGTTCCCGCCGCCTCGAGAGATGCCTCAACCCCATCCTCAAGTCCGCAAAAACACGTCACAAGTTTGTTGTTGTTTCTAAAATAAACCATTTTCCGCTGATGCATCCAGGCTTCAAGCCAATTGCGCAGCTCAAAAAAATGAAAAGAAAAACAATAAAAACAATAAACAGTCCGTCAACTGTTCCCCTTCTGAGAGCAGCTACGGCTTCTCTCAAAAGGCGGATTATAGACGGGTCTGTGAAGGCACCACCGTCACGCGCATGCGCAGTGCTGGCTTGGGCTGTGAAGGCACCACCGTCACGCGCATGCGCAGTATCGGTGGGGATTGTCGAAATGGGGCACCACCGTGTTCAGACACTAGAGGGCCCCATAACACAACTAATAGGGACTCAGAGGGTAAGAGACGTGACATCTCCGCTGACTCTAAGGAGCATACAGTGGAAGATACTCACAACATCTGCTTGGGGTTCTCAAGACAGTAATGGAGCGTCCACACTACAGCTTCAAAAATAGCTTGGAGCTGGGCGTGTCTGGAGCTTGGGGATTTTATTCAAGCAACACGACCAACAACCAATCACATGAATCTCCCGCCCCCGACATACAAAGCAAAAACCCCCGGGGATTTTATGCGAGCAATATATATATAAACTCCCCAAACAGGCGAACACCTACCCGTTTCCCCCACTGTCTCTGCCACCTCCCTCCATGCCTGGTTCCTCCGGTTTGTATCCCGGTAGGTGAAGAGGGTCTGGTCATACAAAACCGGGTGAATTGCTACGGCGATAGTTAGTTTCTCCTCCGACTTTTTTTGAAATATAGAAATGAACGGCGGGATATCTCTCCCAGCTTAGACGCGGTTTGATTGGCTACGGCTTGAGCTGTCAGATTTTGGGAAACGGGATTTGATTGGCTGGCGCTGGCTACTCCGGCGTCTCAGGCGACAGAAGTTGAACATTGTTCAACTTCTGTCGCCTGAGACGCCTGAGATGGACCGCTCTGCTACCCACAATTCAGTTCGGCGAAAAAGCGCGGCTACGTGACGTCACCCCATTGAAAGTGAATGGGCAGATTGGAGCTTTCGACGCTGTCGACGCTGTAGTGTAGACGGGCCGTAACACGGAGCTACAGACTCCAATTCGCTGTCACCCCCCCTCGCTTCTCGGGCATTCTGTATTCACAAGCCCGGGGAGAGTCAGCCCATATTCTAGAGAGAGAGAGATCCTCTCACTTCTAGAAAAGAGGGTTATATCTATAGTACCCGCCGAGCAGAGTCAGATTACGCAGACAAATGTCCTTGTAAAGCACCTGCTCAACCTGGGTTTCATAATAAACACAGAAAAGAGCATGTTGTGATGAGCACAGACTGTACTCTTCCTGGGTTTACACCTGAACTCGGTGTCCTTTACAGCCCGCCTGTCAATGGCACTACGTAACTGGCCGCACCCGACTTTTCTAGTACGGGGCGTGCCTATGGGTGCTGTCCTTTCACGGAAGGTGGTCACCACGGATGCATGTCTGACAGGCTGGGGAGGTATTTACGGAGGTCGTCCGGTGAGGGGTCCAGCGGGCGCACATAAATTACCTGGAGCTTTTAGCGGTGTTCCTCACTCTAAAACGCTTTCTGCCTTTTCTCAGAGGACATCATGTCCTCGTGAGGACAGACGACACGACCACAATATCGTGTATAAACCGCCAAGGGTTTTGCGTTCTCTCCAGTTACACATGCTGGCACGCAAACTGATCTTATGGAGCTGCAGACGTCTCCTCTCTCTGAGAGCGACGCACGTACCAGGAGTGATGAACCTCGGGGCAGAGCTACTGTCCAGAGGTGCACCACTATATGCAGACTGGACTCTACATCCAAGGATTGTGAGTCAGCTGTGGGTGCGTTACGGCAGAGCCGCGGTAGATCTGTTCGCATCAAAAGAAAATGCTCAATGTCAGCTGTTCTTTTCAATGCGCGATTTAAACGCACTGTTAGGCGTGGACACGCTCGTGCACGATTGGCCTCCGGGCCTTCTGTACGCGTTCCCACCACTGGCTCTGATACCCCCAACTCTGGCCAGAGTGAAGGAGCAAAGCCACACTCTTATCCTGATAGCTCCGCCCTGGCCCGCAATGTACGGGCTGGCGGAGATATATCAGCTGCTGTGAGGGCAGCCATGGCAGCCCCCACTACGCAGGGACATACTGTCTCAGGCGGGGGGGGGGCGATCTTTCACCCACACCCAGAGCGCTTGGCACTATGGGCCTGGCCCGTGAGTGGTACAATCTGAATACAGTGGGACTCCCTCAGAAGGTGATAAACACTATTCAGAGTGCGAGAGCTTCCTCCACCAGGTCTCTCTATGACTGTAAGTGGAGGGTGTTTGAGGAGTGGTGCCTTCAAAAAGGACACATCTCCTTTCAATGTCCTGTCGGGGTGATTTTATCATTTCTACAGGACTTGATCGATAAACACAGAGCTTTCTCTACGATCAAAGTGTACCTGGCTGCTATTGCTGCATGCCATGTGGGCATTGAGGGAAAGACGGGTAGCCAACATCCTTTGGTCTGCCGTTTTATGAAAGGGGCTCGCAGGCTCCTCCCTGTTTCCAGGTCGCTGGTGCCCTTATGGGACTTGGCAGTGGTTTTAAATGGGCTCAACCTGACCCCATTTGAACCCCTGGAAGGAGCTGACATGAAGCACTTGTCACTCAAGACAGTGCTGTTACTGGCCCTGGCATCCGCCAAGCGGGTCAGTGATATCCATGCACTGTCTGTACATCCTTCATGCACTCAGTTCGCCCCAGGGCAAACAAGAGTGTTGTTGAAGCCCAACCCTGCCTTTATACCAAAGGTGGTTGGTTCATGTACCCCAATTGACATTGAGGCATTTCCTCTGCCGCTGTGTCCCTCCGGGGAACAGCAGCCGGATTTGCTGTGTCCAGTCCGTGCTTTACGCACTTATATGGACAGATCAAAAGAGTTTCGTCATAATGACCAACTCTTTGTGTCCTGGGCTAACCCTCACAAGGGCAAGCCCGTTACTAAGCAACGGCTCTCCCAATGGATTGTGGAGGCAATTACTTTGGCAAAAGTGAGCGGCGAGCTGGTCCTCGCCGCTCACTTTTGTCCGCTTTTACAGGCTAGACGTCTCTGCTCCTAGTGTGGCACGAGCAGTGCTGGGCACCTTGTTGAGTCAGAGCTCTACCTGTTAAGTTCTGGTTGGTTTGGTGATTTTCGAGATAAGCTCGTCTGGCAATACAGGAGCTACAATTTCCTATAGTGAGACATCGAGTGTTATGAATGAGAACTATAGGTTACTTACGTAACCCCAGTCTAAGAGTAACATGTAGTGAGATGTCTCACCAGACGGCCCTCCTTGCTATGGTGAAGCGAGAAGAGGTGCTTATTTTTGAATGACGCATGCGACGTAGCGCAAGCTACTTATAGTGGGTGGATTCCCTGACGCTGACGTCAAGATCACCAGCCAATCAGGATTGGCGTAATGAGATTAATGCTTCTGTTTGCTCCGCGATGAGGTGCATCCCATAGTGAGACATCTCACTACATGTTACTCTGAGTACTGGGATTACGTAAGTAACCTATAGTTTGGTTGTACAAAGAATCTTGCTAAAACTCAAAGCAGCAGAGTTCTTCGACCATTGAAATTATAATTTGTTATAATTTTTGTTCAACGCCAGGTCTTTCAAATTATCTTCAGCTTTATAGATGCTGTCAGTTTCCAATTTAATTAGAATTTTGATATTCTAACGTCTTTGCATGACATAACAAGTTCAGGTCCAATGAGAGTGGATATTGGCACCAGTCTTCTCTACACTTACCGTATGTGCCATGATCAAACCCTCATATAAAGGGTTTAATTCTTTGCTTATCCAGTAATAGTTCCCTGGAATAAAATACAGTAGGTCACAAGACTTCAAGAATAAGTATACTCTCAAATAAAACTGTATTCCCTTTAGGGACCTACTGTGAAATTCTTATGGCTGCTGCTGTTATTATGACTAACTTCCTATAACCCGACCTCTCCATGACTCAAGAGCCACCTCACAGAGAAAGGAATGCAGCGACAGGTTCCATGGAAAAACGAGGCGGAGAACCTGCAGTTTTAATGAATGTCTAGCCTTTTTCGACTAGCTGATTGCTTTGTTTACTCACAGTGTGGGTGGCAGGTCGGCCAGAGCACCATGTTGTTTTTTTCCTGGCTAGTATTCTCACTTGCCGGGCTCTTTGCTGACTAGTTCAAAGCTAGCTGTTTGGCTTTTTGGCTCTCGGCAAAATGTGTGGTTGGATCCCTTAAAGCACACAATAGTGACTATATACAATACTCCTATTTCATATATTTTCAGCACCTTATACATCAATCTGATGTGTTATTTATACAGTTTATTATACCTAGACATCTGAGCTCATCTTAAAAGTGAGGGTTCAAATGCAGTTTTCTCTGGCATCCTCTGTCTGCCTTTTAAAGAAACTAACCTGTCAAAATTCTGGCTTTCTGAACTCAAACTGAGAGAGAGTGAGAGCGGCCTGCTGAAACATCTGCGGTCTTGGCTGGGAATTAATGGCTACGGATAGACTGGGATTAAGGATCCTGTATGTGAGCTCTGGGGGTGGGGTAACGGAGATATTGGATGGGGGTTTGGGTTGTGAGTTTGGAACAAGAGGTGGGGTGAGGTAAGGGCAAGGATGTGGGAAAACGTGGACTGTTGAGGGTTGGAGGTGAGCAGGTTGAGTGCTGGAATCGGAATTGTTTGCGAGGAGGGATCGATATGGGAAGTGTGCAGTGAGTTTTGGAAAATTGGGGTTAAGAGTGGGACAAAGGCAGTTGTACAAACTACTGCTCTGCTTCCAGAAAAAAAAAAAAGCCAAAGTCGAAGTAGCCGTATTGTATATTATGGCCCAGGTAGTAAATGCAACACTGAATAGACCTTTATTTAATCACTTAAAAAACCTAATGCAATAATTACTCTCATGCTAAATCAATAGTTATTATAGTGTGGGCTTTGATGTAAGGGAGAGTATGAATTAGGTGGGTAACGTGGCTGAGGAAAAACACTGTGATGTGGAGACTGCGGTGAAGAATGAGTCTGGAGCTGGTTTAAGGTCTACGAATTGAGGTTGAGTTATACTTTTTTTCCTTTCAGGACCACAGTGGGAGGCTGATGCCAGCTTTAGCTAAGGCTGTAGTAGTGAATAGATAGATGGATTACAGATAAATTGGAATACAAGAGAATTTGGACTGCGCTGGAGAGTAGAGACAGCTTTGACAGCTGGGGGAGAGGGTCTGGGGGGGCTTGGGATGAGGGTCATTTGAGGCCATTGTGGCTGTTCTCAGACTCAGGGCTAGATGTAAAGAAGGTCTATGCTCTCGTTCTTTGTTGTGCACAAACTCCTTTCATGCTAAGCCAGTTACACTTTTGGGAAGATGATAGTAGGACGATACGGATCACAACATGACTCAGCCACAAGAATCCCAGAAAAGCCACAGTGGCTGGCTAGACTACATAGATAAAGAGACAGACAGAGGGAACCAGAGGAAGTGTGTGTGAGAGTGAAATATGAAAAGCAAGGAGGAGCGAAGGAAACAGCGATTCATGGGAATGTGTGTTTGGACGAAGTCGTCGTTTCTGGGAATTAATGATCTTGACCTTATTTGATATTCCTATTAACAAAATAAATCTTTCTTTTGAGTCACGAATGAACACAGATACATTATAGATTACAATCAATCAACAACTCTTGCCTATGCCAATTGTGTCATGTTGACCGGAGACATAATTAATGTCTTTGTTTCACCAAAACCTCTGCATCTGGTTTAAAAAAATCAAAGAAATAATAAAACTCTGCAATTGGAACAAAAAAGTCCATCCACAGTTGTTTTGAGATAAAAGCTGGATGCCAAAAGAAACATTAGCAGCGATGAATATTTCATCACGTATCATGACTAACTCTGATAATTGTCTGCAGGCACAAATGCAACAGCTGAGAAGTGTTGAACCCTGCCTGAGGTTTGATATGTTTGTGCCAAGTGCACCTGGTCTTGTCATTTTCATGTTGAGTAATTTCCTTATTTAATGGACCTTGAGGAGTACATTTCAAATTCTGTCCATAGTTACAGTATCTTATGGTATCGTGGTGGGATTGCTCAAGGCACAATGAATGAAAAAAGTTCAGCTCTTGCCGTGCACACAGCTTTCTCGGTTGCTAATTTTTAAAATGGCCAATGTGGAATGAATTAGCATTAGTTTTAAATACAACAGGAGATTTGTGGGAAATGTGGTCTTACTGTAATGGAACACCAGCAACACTCCGCTGGTGTGATTCACACATTACT
The DNA here is from genome assembly GCF_902827115.2 of Pseudochaenichthys georgianus. Classification (NCBI taxonomy): domain Eukaryota; kingdom Metazoa; phylum Chordata; class Actinopteri; order Perciformes; family Channichthyidae; genus Pseudochaenichthys; species Pseudochaenichthys georgianus. The sequence continues at coordinate 19,193,981 of NC_047518.2, forward strand.
GACCATTAAACACGGGTCTTAAGGTTGTCGTTCAACAATACCAAAACTCATTTGAGAATGATATTCACACTTTTTCTCTTTTACCCAACTGTTATTGGGACAAACATTGCGTCTCCACTGGTGCATTTAGTCTGTTTTCCTGCCAAGATAATATGAAGTGGTCCAGAAACAGGCCTGGGATCAGATTGAGGCTCAGGTCCAATATGTTTGACACAACTGGAAGAAAGTAAAGGGTCAGATGAGAGGAATTATAGTTCAATTTTTAAACACGGTATTGCTGACTGCGTGCCTAACCACATATTTTGAATTAGTTCGGTGAACATAGTCTTTCCTCCATTTGTTCATCCTGGAACTCCGAACAAGCCAAATACAAAGGATCTTTTTTGGTTCTTAATTTCTATTTTCAATATCACTGCTTCACAAGCTGGGGAGGAAAACAGAAAGAGTCAAGTAGGCGCTTACTTTAACTGTTGGTAATAAAACTGTAATATCTGATAGAGTGGTTTAAATTTCATTGAGAGCAGAAGTCCTTCTTAAATTAGAAACACTTCCTGCCATATTAAATATTGATATGAATCACCGTTGAACGCTAGGATCATGAAATAACTGAAAAAACCATTATTTCCACCATTTTATGTTTATTGATAGGGACATAGAAAATATACATAGAAAATTGCAAAAACAACTATCCAATGCAATATCGCAGCATTTACATCTACTGCTCATTTCCAATGCCTAGAAGGGTCTATACTTCATCAATAGTTACATACTGTAAAGCGAGATACTGTGTGTTGGACAATGTAACAGGATTCACACTCTTGGCTCCTAGAGACGAGCAGGAAAGTGCTGAGTCATCCCTTGAGCGTCTAGTATCATGTACCTTCCAAACTTTCGCAGTGTTGCAGTGACCTTGAGCAGTGCAGTGTGGAGTGAGCTAGTGAGTGACAGTGGAAAAAGAGGAGGGGAAGAAGAGAGAGAGAGGGACCCCTCCAACATGCTTCTCTGCAGATAATCTGTCAACCCCCCACTGGTCCCCAGACTCATGGTAGATGCGGCTTACACACATTATACGTAGAGGACACACACACCTTTCTCACCAGCCGCCTACTCCTGCAGCACTGCTGAGTATCTGACAGAGAGGTAGTTGGTGAAGAACGCGCATACCCCCCTCCTCCTTTTCAACTCCATCCATCACACCCAGCACACCAGTTTCTTCCTCGATCTCTCACTCGCTGCCTCCTCTCCCATATATTATCTCTCATCTCTCAAATAACCTTCATCTCTTTCTTGCTGTGGGTCCGTCATGCTCTCCCACTCACTCTCCTCTCTCCTCGCCAGTTTATCTTTTATTTGTCCACGCCTAAACCCCCTGAGTTAGTTGAAAAGGAGGAAAAAAAGGGAGGATAATCAGTGACAAATGGCCACTGTGGAGAACACACACTGGTCTGTAATCTCGGTACAAGCTCGAACTCTGTTGATTGTATCAGCACGGTGAGGCGCTGTAACAAACACGTTGAACAAGGCTCGCCGTGAATGGCCGTGTTTAACCATTTTGAAATTGCAAACCATTGATTAGCTCGCTGGCTGTTCATCAGTGCTTACATGGACATATTCGTGTCACTCGCTCTTTCTATGTGTGATAGACACATAGACACACACACAATCACACACCTGTGTACTATGCTTGGTGGGAGAGAGTACGGATATCAAGGTCTGGTCAAACGTTGTCTTCCCAATAGTAGAAATACTGATGGTAAATACTTTTTCCTTTCAAAATCAATCTTAAATTAAAGTAAACAAGTATTGAGATCAAATAATACCTGATCATATCAAAAGTAAAGAAAAAAACGTAATAAATGTATTGATTTATTAGTTAATAATAATTTTTTATTAGCTAATAATCTGAATCCACAAAGTAAAGCTGTCAAATAAATGGAGTAGAGTGATGGCTTCCAAAATTGTGGAGTAACGTAATTACAAATGTAAAGTTGTACACAATGGAAATACTTAAGCAAGATGTTGAAGTACCTGTATATCACTTAATAACAGTACTTAAGTAATTGTACTTTAGTACATTCCACCACTGGACATCTTGTGCAGTCCTTCAACTGTACAACAGACCTCTGTTGTAGGTGAACACAATCACACATGCACACACACACAAGAACTCCTACTTCTATGTCAAGTGTTCCACAGTGTCGTACACCATAACAACACATCTGGTTAGTTTCAGTGGATCTTAACTTGCAAGCTGTCCTGTAAGATTTTTCATTTTACCAGAGAAATAGAAACAGCAGTTAACCTTTTTTTTTTTCCCAGTGGGTAGAGTGCAGAGTGAGTCAGGCTGACATTAACTGGCAATCCTGCAAAGTGCGCAAATACATCGCTCAGACTCGAGATGAGTCACTCCTCACATCCGAGATGATAATTGCACTTACTGACTCGATTACCACGTTCAGATTTGAGTTATTTAAATGGAATTTGATGCAGAACAAGTGAACAGACACTGTAGTCACAGAGACTGGGAAGAAATGGGAGCGTTGGGTTTGTTGGAAAGGAATGACAGAGACTGTGGTGTTAAATGTGAGAGAGAGTTTAGAATACAGATTGGTGAAGCCTCCTCCACCATGTGTGATCATTTAAACCATTACTGGTCGTATTGTCGGTTCGCCTTTTACTCCTGTCGTCCATCTTTCTGCCAACTTAATTTCCCCGCTTTGTGACGGTTAGATTTATAGAAATGTTCTCCCACTGAGCCGCCAGATGTGATGAAGCACTGTCCAGAATCCAAGAACTACAGTTGAGTTCCCGCTCTGTGCCAAGAGCTACGTTAATGTGGGTGGGGTGTGATGCTGTGGTGTTGGTTAGTGCTGCTGAAACTTCTAGAGAAGCTGTGATTAAATTCAATTTAACATCTGTGCTGGGAGATGTCCAGTTGGTGTGAATCATCTTCTGGAGGTGCAAATGGAGTGGGGGTATAACTATGTTTGACATTTGGTGGTGGTAATATTAAAGGTTAAAGGAATAATTCACCCACAAGTTATTCAATTGCAGTTATGGAATAAAACACCAGTGAGATATGTAACATGGGTTCCTTAAGACTCAATATATTACCCTACAAACAGCACTGTTGTAGTATAATTTTACAAAATATTTTAGTTCTTATAATGCCCATCACATTCTAATTAATAACTAATAGAAATGTTATTCTTTACATGAGTTTGATAAATACATTTCAAAATGTGTGACTATGATGTTTTTTGTGCAATAATACAAAAATATTCATCTTTATGTAAGATATTTGATATACCAAATGTATACTCTGTTAGCCAGTGAAATGATTCCTAAGTGTTGACCTTGACGGCTCTCAGAAGCAAAGTTTAGAAAGTTGATCCAGCAACATATTAAGCTCAATAATCACAACACATCATCCATTTGTATAAGTCAAATGGTAGTAGTTGTCATTTAATTGATTGTGCTTTTACAGATACTAAGAGGAGAACAAAAAGCACAAAGCATTGCGCACTAAGGCAGTGCAAGCGTGTATGCATAAAGTGACTTCTGAATTCATCAGATGTCTGACAGAACAGAAGCCACAGCGGTTGCTTAATGAAGCATTTATTTTCCATCATTGTTTCTACACCCCCACAGGATTTCAATGTATCTTTTTGCTAGATGTATGTGGAGTGCAGCGGAGCACTGTATCCACACCGTTTTAGATAGAGGGCTCTGAAGCTGTGCCTCAGTGTTCAGAATGGGCTGGTAATGAGTCACAATTTTCCTCTGCACAGGAATAACTGATATGTGTGTGTGTGTGTGTGTGTTTGCGTGGAACAAAGATAATTGAATGTAAGTGGTGCCTATCAACTGTGGTCATAATTCTCTGCGGTATTGAAACCTATGGAGATTTGAGAACTTATTTAGCCGTGCCACTTCAAAGAAAATAAATATTACGTAAAAACTCTGCTGGAAATGTGGAACCCTCCCCTCTACCTTCCCCCCCCCACCCTCTGCTGTTGTGTTGTAAAGTGCACAAAAGACCTGGCGTGTGAGAAATGAATTAGAGATGCTGTTTCACTGTATTTCCATCCGCTGTGATTGTGTATGCGTGTGCCAGTGCACATCTGTTTGCATATTTGTCTGAGCGGGGTGCGTGTTTGTGTATTCATGCTAATTAGTGTGGCCATTGGAAAACAGGAAGCTGCTCCCAGTCTGCAAAGATGAAAGGCATTAGAGCTCTGTCCAGTGTTTCCTCCCTGGTGTGTTACACTGCTGCTCTACGGGCTTTCACAATGGGATGCACACACAAAGACGGAAATAAACATTATGGAAAAACAATGACTGTCACAGAGTTTCATAAGCTCCATTTCACCGCATCATCAGTCAGAGCCTTCCTGAGATAATTGCAGCCAGGTCAGAAGGGCGGCTGAAGGCGTGGAGTTGGGTTATTTGCAATTAATTGTGGCTGCTGCAGTACCGCATTTTTACCTCAACATACAATGCTGCACAGACAAAAAGAATATTAAATACTATACTCTTTATGTGGCTTAAGGCTGAAAATGTACTCAAGTCTCGCATACAAAACTATGCTTTAGATCAGGGGTGTCAAACTCAATTTAATCTCGGGCCACATTAGCATCATGGTTGCACTCAAAGGGCCAGTTTTATATACATACAAAAAATACATATATAAATATTTAATATATATAAAATGTATTGTATTATAACATTGTTGCCTCTGCATTGGATTATTATCGGATAGGGTAATAACTGAATAAGTGTCTTCAGTGAGAATGACACAAAATGATTTAAAAAGAAAAGCCAAATTCTGGAAAAAAAGTCAAAAGTAAAAAAGAAGTGACATTTTGAAAAAAAGTCAGATTCTGAGAAAAAGGCAAATTCTAAGAAGAAATGAATATTCTGAGGAAAAAAGGTCAAATTTGAGATGCCATGTGCTACATGTAGTTTATGGGCAACGCGCTTCTGTAAATCGGCATGTAACCTTATAATAAACATATTATATTCTTTGCAAGTGGGGCCACATAAAATGAAGTCACAGGCCGGATTTGGCCCCCGGGCCTTGAGTTTGACACCCCTGCTTTAGATGAAACCACACAGGCAAAATAAAATGTATCAATGATGAAAAGGAAGATAATTAAGAATGCAATGTATAGAGAGTATATTATACAGAGTATAAATGTGTGCAGCTTGCTTTGTATGCAAATATAATGAGTTGCCTCGCTCAATCTAGTTTTTATTTACTTTAAAAGAATAGATGAATGCAGTAATTGTATCACATTTAATCGTGGTAATTGTTGTGCTTTCTTTGTTTTCTAATACACCATTTAGCTGTCCAATACATCCATGCAGCTCAACGGTGCAATGTACATTTCATTAGATTTATAATGAACAGCTATTACAAAAATGTGGTAAATTACCTTGTTGAAAGTGTTTATCAAAGGTAAAAAAAAAGAAAATGGAAACTTCATTTAGTAATTATGCGCCTACCCCTGAAACATTTTATAGTGTGTATTTATCTAATAGCTGATAGGTGAATTATAACATAGCGTATTGGCCTGAAGACCTTTTATAATTAAAGTGGAAATTATCATATGTTTTCATGCTAACGCGACAGAAGTGGCTGAAGGGGACAACTCTCCAAGTCTAATTAAACAAAGAACCAAGTCATAATATGCCATGAAATATTTATAATGTGTCCCAGATACACACTCTCCAAATTTCACATCACATTATTACTTGAGAGAGGCACAGCTAAAGACTCTCTATTATACCTGCCTGCCCCTGGCAGCGCAAATAACTCCTAATCTTTTTTTGTTGGTGTTTAAGTCCATCTGTTTTTTCCCTTGCAACTTTAGTAGCCGCTGATTACTCATGTCAGAGCTTTATTTTCCTCCAATCATGTCAAAAATGGTTACTTCTTGATTCCTCTTGTTCACAATGATCAAAATGGGTTAAAAAAGTCCGCTGTCATTTTCTTTTGTGGACATGGCTTCCTGTTTGTCAAATATTCAGCTGGATCAGGGCCTTAGAACAGACTCAGGGGATCTGTCTAAAACATATTATTTTCCAAAACGTGTCCTCCCGCGATCAATAACTGCACAATACCGGACTGTGAGTTGGATGTCATTTCCTTGTTGCATAAAGCTGTGCGATTAAATTCCACAGCAGGACAAGGGCAGTATAACTTAATGGCTCCTTTTTACTGCAGTTGTTAGGTCCTTGCCTCGGCCCCCAGTGAGCAATATCTTTATATTCAGCAACAAAGACAGCAGAGGAGGTAAAATATTGTTTTCACAGATTTTTCTTTTAAAGTTAACAAGGGCAATGCATGACATATTTTGCGTTAACAAGGGAGATACTGTCCCCCCACTCAAATTGCCCCTCTCCTGTTAAAAGCCACCAGGGTATGAAGCGGAAGCCGTCGCTGTGAGGAATGAAGGCCATTGAGTTAAGCTTGTTGAGTTTAATGGAGCAGGAAGGCTACAGTAGAAATAATGGCTGAGGGTGAGCTTAGCTGCAGGCCTGTCAGGTACCAAAGGGAATGGGAAGGTTATATCTTGCAAGATTATGCTATCTTTCACCGCTGACACCCACTTTTTGTTACACTGAATTCTGTATTTTCATTGTTTTGGCTTTGTTCCAATGTGCATGTAGTTGTTGTGCTGTACTGAAAATGGGAGACAGGACCATTATTATTACAGAAATATCTTTACAACATATATATGTATATATTTCTGTGACGTTTAGGCTTTACAAAGATGATTTTTGGCAGCATAGCAAAGCTGTGAATCAGCATTGTGGCTAATTTCCATTGTTGGTTTTTACCAAAATGCTTAAAACCCTTTCATGCATGAATTATGAAAGCTTCACTCAGGATTTTTTTACCAAGTGTTTTTATTGCTCTTGGGACATGAAAAACAAGATTTTTTTATACAGTTTTTTCTAAGAGTCCACTCAGGTGGACAGTATGCGTTTAGGTTTAAACTGAAGAAATGTGTATTTAACAAAAATATGGTTAAAATGGTAAAAAAGATGTGCAAACTTAAAATGATATATGTAAATATAAAGAAAATCTGCATACATATCCAAAACACCATTTAGGAATACTCTATTTCACTTTTCTATCTTCCATGGTAATTAGCAAAGCACCCAGGGCACAAAGCCACGCGACACTGCATGCAGATGTACTTGGTTCTTCGTGTGCATGCAGCATCCTGGCATCTGTTTGCATTTTTTGCTTCAGTGAGCTGAGGCCAGTGGTTTCCAGAGCCAAACCTGATCTCAGGGGGTGCCTTGGACTTGCACTTGCACTGGGTCTTCCTCTTCCGCGTATCTTGATGGATCCTGCATTTATGAGCGCACCAGCTACAGATAATAATAATAATATATTTAATTTATATAGCGCTTCTCATCTGCCAAGACAAATTTCGAAGTGCTTCACAACAAGGGATATTGATACACTTTGAGAGATTAAACAAATAATTGTAATAATAATAAGAAATCAAAAAATCAAAAATCAAATATAAAATAGAGTACAAAAATAAAAGTCGGAGATAGCGATAAAAATGGCAGTACTCCAGGTGTACCATGCTCAAAGTTTATTGGAAGGCCTGCCGAAAGAAGAGGGTCTTAAGGCCGGTTTTGAAGACCTCAGTGGAAGGGGCAGATCTCAGCTGATCTGGGAGGGAGTTCCAGAGGCGCGGGGCGAATGAGCAGAAGGCTCGGTCTCCCATTGTTCGGAGACGTGTGCGGGGGATGTAAAGAAGAGGAGCGTGGCTGGAGCGGAGAGAGCGGGTAGATGTCTGGGTATGAATGAGGTCACAGATCTAGATGCCTTGAAGTGCAGAAGATCCATCTGTTCCAGACCAGACATTTTGTATAGGTGCCAGGCATTCACAGTGGTCACATCCAAGAAGTAGAAGAACACTTTGATGTACTACCATTTGTTTTTGCGTCTGTGGGGATACATCGCGACACATTGATCCATGAGATCCACTCCTCCCATATGCTGATTGTAGAGCTTCACAGAAAATGGCCTTTGGATGTTGAGCATCTTCTTTTGGGCGGTGGTGGCGAAGTCGATAGGGACTTGGCTTGGGAACTGGAAGGTCACCAGTTCAAGTCCCCGAAAGACCAAGTGCTACCGAGGTGTCCCTGAGCAAGGCACCGTTCCCCACATTGCTCCCCGGGCGCCGTTCAAAATGGCAGCACACTGCTCCTAACACTAGGATGGGTCAAATGCAGAGAAATAATTTCCCCATGAGGGATTAATAAAAGTTCATCTTTTCTTTCTTGCTCCATCTCTGGGCCACATCTGATGGGGACTGGCCAGTGCAGGTAGAGGCCATGTGGATCACTGAACTGTCGAGCCAACGTGTAATACTCAGGTTTTGAGCATTGGTGACAACAGAGCAAGCTCCTCTTCCTTCTTTCTTGAGTTGCTTTTCACTCTTGAGTATCAGTTGTGCTCCATGGAGCCTGTTTCTTCGGCATGTACCAGTGCCACAGATGCCCTGGCTTTTCAATACCTGAAGGAGTGGAATGGTAGTAAAGAAGTTGTCAAAAAACACCTTGTGATCTTTTTGCTGTATGTCGTCACAGAGGCGTATTACTACATCTGCAGCCATTCCCAATTGACTGATCTGACCACGCACAGCTGCACCCTGATAGACGTCAAACCTGTACATGTATCCAGAGGATCCTGCTCTCACCCACACTTTTACACCCCAGGGTTTGGGTTTTTTGGGGATGTACTGCTTGACAGACAGACGGCCCTTGAAGGGAATCATCTGCTCATCGATCGATTGAAATTCTTCAGGATTGACTGCTGTACAGAATGTTTCCTTGAGTGCTTCGTTCTAACACTGGTCTGATTCTGAAGAGCTTATCAGCATTTCCAGGGGCCTGTGAGTAATTAACAAAGTGAATGTAACTCAGAATCTGCTCAAATCTGTTTACTGGCATGGCATCTGCTATCAAATCAAGACGAAGCCCTTTCTCTGATGACCAGTACATTCTTGATCTTGGGTATCTGATGTATGACATGACCATATTTATTCCTAGGAATGTTTTCATTTCGTCTGAGGTCACAGCCAGATTTTCTTTTCCTTTTTGGAGTGCATACAAGTTTGTATTAAACACTATGTCATTGTTCAGCTCTTCGGGAAATAGATGCATAAAGAACTCTACTGGTTCTGTTCCCTGAACATTTGCTTTCCACTGTCCTAAAAAAGGAGGCAAGTCTCCCTCAAACTGGTTGTCTCCTATTTTCCAGATGCTTGCTCTGGTAGGTGGCACATCCTCAGCTTCCTCAACCTCAACTCCCTCAGCATCCTCAGCTGCGCTGTCAGTTTCATTAGCTCCTTTTTCTGGCAGTATGTCGTCATCACTGCCACTAACATCATCTTCACTCGAGTCAGATGGTATTTCCTCCACTATCTTGTAGGCCTTTCTATCACGGTCTGCTTTTGAGCTCTACAAAATATAAAGATATACAAAATCTTAAAATGACATTATAATAACAAAAGTATATTGATTTACGGCCCAAAAAGATATTGCCAATGAAGTATTTTCAAGAACAACAGTAGCAGTAACAGTATGAATTGTAGTTGAAATATAGCCAGTGATGCATGACGTCCACTGTAGTGGACAGATGATTAATCACAATTTCCTCCCAACAGAAAATCAATACGTCGACAATTTATGAATTATATGATTCCTTAGTTGTTACTTGATGTCACCAGATGTTTTATACCTGCAGGGATCGCTTTCCATAAAAGGATTGGCAGGATATCGGCAGGTGACTTGGTCCATCTGGCGGTCTGTCGTCCATCTTGGTTTAGAGAGATGTATCATGCACTTACACTGACTTTCCACTGAGGGGCAGTGTATGGGATGATGCAATAGGGTCCTATGTAGTGGCTGATGGTGCAAAAAAAACAATGCATATACAAGAAAACACCTTTTGAATAGCTGTCCACTGGAGTGACCTCTATGCATGAAAGGGTTTTAAAGGGATAGTTCACCCCACATTTTTCCGCATCCTCTTTCCTGTAATCAATATCGACTGTTTTGGTGTTGGAGAAATTGGAGAAAGACATTTCCTCTCTGTCAATCTACACCCGCCGATCGTATCACCGCGCAGAAAGAAAAGGGCATCTCCTCATGGACTGGAGGCTTTCCTGATCCCACCTAAGCTAACTAATGTTACGGCTCACAAACAGAGTTGGACGTCATATCTGTTTCCACCTCGTCCTGTCACTAACCAACCTCTCGTCCATTAATATATGCACTCTTCCTTGTGTGCATCTATTAATGGATACAGTAGAAAGATAATAGCAGGAAACTGCTCACAACAAGCTCTTAAGATTATGTTGAATAACCTGGTCATGTATTGATTGTTAAATAGCACTACTTCTTTGTTTTTGGGGTGAACTTTCCCTATTAATCTTAGACGAGGTAACCGTTAGCACCCATCATTACCTGTTGCTTTTAAGACCTAAATTGATTTTCCCACTGGCTAATTAGGAGCAGATTGACATCTGGCTCTGATAACATTGTAACGACAATTCAATGTTGCCTTTAGTCACCAATGGTTTATGTCCGTGTGATGGTGATATTGGGCAGGTGTTACGGTTGTTAATGTTCAGTTTTATGTCTGATGTCGTTTGCCTCTCCTCCCCTCTCCTTTGCCTGTGAGTGAATGTGTGTGTGCATGTGTGACAACAATCACATATGTATATGTGGGTATGGAAAGATCAGATGAGGATAAGGGAGTGCTATTAAAAGTCAGTGCAGTAGGTAATGCTCTTGGGAACCCTCATGGTGCTGTTAAGAGCTGCTCCATCTTGGAAACACACACACACACACACACACACACGCACGCACGCACGCACGCACGCACGCACGCACGCACGCACGCACGCACGCACACACACACACACACACACACACACACACACACACACACACAAACTAGTTGCAGAACTGATCGCTCAGCATTTACATAGCATACCACTCAGTTTCATTAATCTCTTATTCTCGGACAGTAAACAATCCCTTCAGCCCACTGTAGCTATGGAAACACTTGCCGCAGCAGGCCCTGATACGGCCGCACTCGTCTGTTCCACCCTGTGCTATTCTATAGTTATCCCTGCCAACTAGTGAGGCTGGCAGACTGCTGTCATACATTGCTGCAAAAGCCATAAAGGCTCCTGTCATACAATCCAGCAGCAGATCTATAACCCCTGGGCTTGATGTCACACAGTAATGTATGTGTAGCTGTGGAAACACTGACTTGGAGGCAGGCCATGTAACTTGCTTTGGCAGGGGGAACAAAGCAGAGAGGGGCTGCAGCGCTAACAGTCTGACAATGCGATAGTATTGGAGGCAAACACTGCGCTTTTCACTGGGCTCGGCTGATCGAGTGCTGAGTGACAGCGGTGTGGCTACACACCTCTGGAAATTCTGAGGGGAGAAACTGAGAAAGTTACATGCTATTGAGTTTTAATAACAATCTTACACTGAGAAAACTTCAGCTGATTTAGTTTTATTGACCGCAGTTTTATGGAGCTGGGCGTATATCATCAAAGCCATTCAGTTGCTGAGTGATCGTGCAGCAGCATAGTGCTACAGTGGAATGTAGACTCAGCGTTGGATGTAGACCTAGTAGTGTCCTTATTTATGCATCATTGTATTCTCATGGCACAATATAATTAGCCAGGTTATGTATCTAAATTCAAAATGCATTTTTAAGTTAATCTGCAGAAGATAATGCAAATGAATGCTTGTTTCCATCCACTAACTGTGTTCTGCCATTTTTGGGAGTTGTTTCATCAAGATAAGCAGCATGTGGCGCCAATTCTCCAGTCGTAAAACCATTATAACTTTGCGAAGGGAAATGGTGTAACAATATAAAGACAAATGTTAGAAAAACGATATGAATGTATGACATCATCGTTTCTACATAAGCCAAGCAGAAAGAGAACAGGTTTTTAACATAAAAACAGAAGCATTAAAAACAAACCTACTGATTTCAAGAGACAGAGAACAGAAAGAAGAAATAGGAACAGAGTTAAAACACACACACACACACACACACACACACACACACACACACACACACACACACACACACACACACACACACACACACACACACACACACACACACACACACACACACACACACACACACACACACACACACACACACACACACACACACACACACACACACACACACACACACACACACACACACACACACACACAGTGTTTCACAGTCTGTGAAACATGAAATGAAGACCTTGGCCCCTTTATTCTTTCAGAAGACTTTTATTTTATGCAGCATTCTGCTATTTTAACATATTTCCTGCATGGTTGCAGAGTCAGCTGTGTACAATCCAATCAGATCACTTCTACATATGATCACAGCTTTCCAAGTTTAAGTTATTGGAGTCAAGTTTGCTATTTTTAGTATATGTTCAGTGGCAAACAGGTGAAGATTTGGGTGGGGGATGGACTACAATCACCAGACATTATGGTGCCACTATCGAAACATAGCCTATCCAAATATTCTGAATGACTGAAACAGTTCATATTATAGGATTTCACTCTGGCTGCAAAGGAAGTTGTAATACTGTCACCATTGCTTTCCATGATGTGGTGCATGCTTCCAAATTCAGAACATTGGGTTGTTAACGTGTGTGCCAGAACGCTGCGAGAGAGTAGTTATTTGGATACCAAATTAAACTTGGACCTAAAATAAAATAATTTGACTAGAGTACCAGGATGCTGTTTAGTCCATGATGCTCCACATAATTAGCGCTAGTGATACTGGCCTTTTGATGAGGCCTGATGAGATGTAGTGAAATCCTTCATGCATTAAAATATTTTGTGGTGTGCAACAGCGTAGGCGTTGAGAGAATTAACAGCATGAATATGGATGTTGGGTGAGCATCATGAGAGTAAATGTGCTTACTCTATTGATTAAATCTCCCATCAGTCACCTAGCAGCACGGTCCCCGTCCTCTCTCTCTCCCTCTCTGCCTCTCTCCCTCCCACATCTCTCTACTCGTCTCTGTCAAGGCGAGCTCAGTGGAGTGGTTAAATTGTCCATAGCGCGTAAACGCTCGTTTATAAAAGCCGACAGACGTGGCGGTCGTTTGCTGAAATTAATTACCCCTCGGAGCCACAACAAGCACGGGCCCTAGTCAGTCAGTCACGGTCCACCACCTCCCGGCCCATACCTGCAAAGACAGAGAGAGAGGGGGGGAGAGAGAGAAAGGGGGAGACAGCCAGGGGGAATGATAGGTTCGCAACAATGAACCTGATTTTGAAAGAAACGGATGAACAGATATTGAGGACATGTCTTAAGTTGAAGTATATATGTTTTAATCAACAGGAAAACAATTAAAGTGAAAGTAACACCTGGGTTATTGCACATTCAAAGCTGTGAAATATCACTCCCTTTCAATATGTTTTACTGGAGCACAAGATCTGTAGGGAGTTTTGCGCTGACGCAGCCCGAGACGATAATGTGCTACACCCCGTGGTGACATCAAACTAATCAGAATGTATTCATCTTCAACAAGAGTAACTTAATGAACTTCAGCAGTATCTGATGCAACACTTCTCTAACATTAATAAAAGCTTCATCTCTTGTCTGATTTGCATAATTGTTCAAATGAATCCACTAACGCACTGCTTTTTTTTCTTTTTTAATAAAGTGATGATTTGTGTTAAAGTGAGACGTGGCTTTCTGTTGAGAGGAGAAAGGGAGGAGGGGGGAATGGGGAATGGGAGGAGCAGGATTTGCAGAGGACCTAAGGTGATTTGTCACCATTTTTATTCAGTCATGTAATCAAGCAATCCGTGGTGTACAAGAGGTTATTGATTTGAAGTGATTTTTCATGTTTTTATGGCTTTGGAGATAAAATGTGTTCTCCATACACAATACAGAACATCTCCTCCTTCTCGTCTGCCTCTCTCATTGGCTGAGACATCACACGTTTTCCTCCTCCTTTAATCTCCTTATTGTTTGTGTCCATTATGAACTGAAGTCTACGCAACCCATTTCAAATCACGTGAAGCCACTGCTGACTGTCATGGTCAGCGGCACAATAAGTGCTATATAAAAGTGTGTCATTAAATGGCATTACTGGGTGAGTTTCCAGGTGTTGCATGTACTAACCAGCAGTGGTGTAAAGTAACTAAGTAAATGTACTTAAGTATTGTACTTAAGTAAAATGTTGAGATACTTGTAGTTTACTTGAGTATTTCAATATTTAGTATTTAGTATAGACCTTCTACTCCATTACAGTTCAGAGGTAAATGGTGTACTTTTATTCTACTACATTTATTAAATAACTTTAGTTACTTTACAGATTTTGATTAATTATTTGAAATATAATCAACACTTAAATCAGACTTTAGTTACACCTGGAGTAAATTCACAAGCTACCCTGCAGTATAGGCAAGGCAAGGCAATTTTATTTATATAGCACCTTTCAGCACGCGACAATTCAAAGTGCTTTGCAAAATAAAAACAAAAGACTTTTAAGAATAAATACAGCATAAACACATTATTAAATGGAATTTAAAAACAGGCATAAAAAAGCAAAGATAATGAAATAAATAAATAAACACAGCAGGTACAGAATACATGAATAAAACAGAACAGCTCAATTAAAAGCAGCGGCAAAGAGATATGTTTTTAGTCTGGATTTGAAAATAGGAAGTGTTTCACGTGCACAATTCGGGAAGTTTGTTCCAGATTGTCCCTTACCAAGACCACTGCTACAGTATGTGTGTAGCTTTTCCCCTGCTGATTTCATGCTGATTTGCCATCAGATCAGCAGATCAGGGGTCCTTAACTAAACAAACCATGAAACAAAATGTTCTTGAGGTTTGGTCTGGCCCAGCCTCTCGTGCCTCTAAGGTTAAGCGGGCATAGGTTATGGATAGTTTAACGGACAATAGGTTGCATTTGTGTTGGAGTTGATCATTGAAAAGGCCATTTGTCGTCTTCTTCCTGCAGTTACATTGAGCTGTTCCTTCTTTATTATCTTACATTTTTACAGAAACACTCACTGTCCTTAGACATCTCTCATTAGGGGATATTCGCAGTAGATACTTTGAGATGTATCAAAGGGACTCTTGAAAGTAGTAATCAAGCTTTGATTTCCTAGAGGTTATGTTGATGAAGATCACAGTGGAACCTGTTCAGACCTGGCAGGAAAAGGATCTGTGATACCATCTCAAGTGGACAGCTCTCAGTACAGAAGTGAGCACACCCAGGACATATTGCTCACATATTGAGATCCAAACGGACTCAGACCACATGTGGAGGTGGTCTTAGCTGCACATGGCCACATTTTTTTTGCAGTGTGTATACAAATGCGTCATTGTTCACATTGAAGGGCCATCTACTCAACTGCTGTGTTTGTGTGTTTGTGTTTGTGTTACTAACCAAAGGAAACAACTGCTTGTAAGATGATGAAACAATGTTCTTTAATATGAATTCTGCCGCTGCTCTGCTTCAACCAGGTCTTTACAGGGCGATAGATAAGCTACTGCTTTCGCAAAACTAAAGAGAGTGAAAAGAATGAAACATGCAGTGGATTGATTGACAAGCTTTACCGCAGTCGTGTTATGAACTTCTTTTGTGATTATCTTATTACACTGCAAGAAGACAAGCTAGCAAGTCTCCCAAAAAGAAGCCGACTATCAGGCTGTCTGTGTTTGTTACGTGACCTTCCCTTTGCAGATTGTATCGGTCCTTAGAGAGTCCTTTGATGTCACAAGGGGGGCATTAGTCTGCTATCGTGTCTTTTATTTTCCTGTGAAGTTAATGAGTTCTTTGTCAATCTGACATGCTGTGAAAAGTGTCTCTCACACAGGATACTGACCATTTAGGAATGAGGTTGAAGTATGTAGCCAAGGTGGCTACATGTACTCCTCTTGTTCAATTTCCTGGATCAAAGACACCCAAAATAGTTTATTCTACATTCTCTGCAGTCTCTGTGTTTGTATCTCAGGGGACTGGCAAATAGATAAGTTCCCTCATGCTGTGTGTGGCAATTGGATGTAATAGTCCATTTACCACTGCAAATCTGTTCTCTTCAAATACCATAGTGTGTGTGTGTGTGTGTGTGTGTGTGTGTGTGTGTGTGTGTGTGTGTGTGTGTGTATGTGTGTGTGATGATGTCCTGGCCAGGGTTTGCTTTGAAAACCAACCAGAGCAGCTTCTGTAAAATAGGACTATCGTCATCATGACCTCTTCTGTTGTCCCAGCTGTATCTGAGCTAAAATGTGAGGCTTTTATTGCTTTTTTTTGTCTGGCTGGGTGTTTGTTATACATCTGGTGGTCAGCGGTGAGAGGATCACATCCCTGATTCACAGCATGGCCTTTCCTGCTCCATTTGAAAACTGCTTTGATGACCTGGGGGCTTTAAGAACACACAGTGTCAATGAAAACACTTTAATATTTTTGCTCCAGCTGTCCGTTTTTTCTATAGTATTTTCCAATCTCTGGCAATTGCAAAATAGCGTCCCTTCTTAGAAAATGTCATTCTCTTTTGCAGAGAAACGCAGATGCAGCAGATACATTTGAAGTCTTTCAAAACAAGTAGGCAATGAGATTGTGCCTAAGACTTAATAGAAGTCTGTTTGATATTAGAATGACTGCAATTAACCAGTGTGTATTTACCACCATTATAATGGTTGTCTTGTCACTAGACAAGGTAATTGGAATGCTTTATTATAGCAGCGTATGGAGTGAGATGTAGAGATTGTGCTCCTCGTAATGGGACAGTTCTGTGCAGTTGGAAGAATCAATTCTCTCTCTTTGTTTTCCCAATCTGCACTGTCAGCAGAATCTTAATATTGCATGAAAACGTTGGCTGGTGTGCTACTCATATATAGTAGATGCACACACACAGAGTAGACGCACACACCTGATATCCAAGTATCCCTCTCTCACTTGGCATTCTACACATAGTGCCGTCGAATGAATGTATAACCTTCCTCCATCAAACTGCTTAGCTGTGTGCGTATAACCCTTCTGCCTGCTAAGGCCATGCACACTGCTCCACTACAATCACAACACAATCAATACAGCCTGCTTTCTTTTTGCTAGCAGCAGCCGTTCTGTCACAGTCTGCTTTCTCACTCACCTATTTTCTGCATTAACATTCCTTAGTCACCTGGTAGTCACACCCTGTCTCTCTTTCTCACTCTGTTACACCCATCAGCTCCATTAGTATTTAGGCCCACTTCACTTTCACCTCAGTGCCAGATCGTACTTTGCAGCATGCCAGTCTTTCCCGCATTACCCTTCAGATTGCTCTCCCGGTTTCGACCCTGCCTGTCCCTGACCAGCCTGCCTCGCCTGCTCCCTGACCCGTTCTGTACCTGCGACTCCCGTCCTGCTTTCTCCTGGAACCCTCGCCTGTCCCCGACCAGCCCTTTGCCTACTATCTGCCGTTTTGTCTCCTACCAGCCTATTGCCTTCAATAAAGCTGGTTACCGACTATCCCTGGTTTCCCGTGTTCTGCATTTTGGTCCTCAGCTCGTTTGTGACACGTACAGCATGCTCATATATTTCACTGGTAAGATCAGGCAGGAATTACTGCAAGATGAGCTCACACAGCCATCCATAAGAGTGTGGATCATGACTTGGGTATTACAGGTTATAAAACGGAGCTCAAATAGTATCACAGAAAATGCAATTTTATTATAGGAGCGGATCGTATGTGAGGGTCTAAGGACAGAGGGTGTCGTATTGTCATACTGATATTCTGTACAAACTGTGAAGTCCACTGAGACAAATGTAACATTTGGGCTATATAAATAAACATTGATTGATTGATTGATTGATTGATCATATGAATGCCATACTGTACAGGATAGCATGAAAAATAACTGATATGATCTTAATCAAAATATTGACTCAGTGTCATCGAGGAAAGACGGTAAGCTGTATTGATTGTTGCACAATCAGTACTTGTATAGTGTTTGCACTATATTTTCTCCAAGTGGGTATTTGTAATAGCACAAAACAAAAATGTTGTTAAAACTGTTTTTTTTCACAAGATCAAACTATGTATTGGTTTGCCATGCTGCCCACCACCTTTCAGAATAAAAAATCGTAACTACTATAACATGGAATTGCAATTAAATTGGTGTTTGTGATCCCGAGGATGAATCCCACTGACTTTGGTGATATGGGAAAAAAACCTTTTGACAACTGTGGGAAGGATTGATGTAAGACTCATGTTCCCCTCAGGATAAAATGGAGTAGCTTTGATGTAATCACCAGGTTAAATATATATATATATATTATATATAATCATTTTATTCATGACAAAATACAGCTAACTAATGACAGTTTTACAGGCAAATTGAAGTTTATTAACATACAGCTCAAAACTCAGATTGTTAACTTTGATACTGTGTTAACATTCCGATTTTAGCATGTAGTTTAAAGCAGCACTAATGCTGTTAGCAGCGATGTACATTTATTTTACTTTGCACACAAATGTATCCAACGTTTTAAAAATTAGAGGACATTGTGTCTTTTGTACTTGAGAAGCTGCTTTTTATTTGCACCAATCATTTGCATTTAACTGTTCTGTCATTGTGCTAAACCTAACTGCTTGTCAGCTGAAGGCTTCAACCTGACTGCTACAGCTGTGCAGTGCACACTTCTTGATTTCCATTTACAAGTGATGCTTTAACTCCACTCAGAGCGGTGTAGGCTGAGCAGCAATTTACCTGATGACTAACTTCCTGCCCGCACTCCTCTGGGTGGCAGAGAATGTCTGCCACTGTTAATATATGATAATTATGATCATAAAACATGCTATCACAAGGTTATTCAGATGACTTTTAGAAACTGTGTAAAAGCTACTGGCACTATATCAACAACACCCATGGTTAAACAAAGGTAAGACAAAAATCAAGTTAGAATTATTTTTGATTAGCTGATCGTTTGATTAGTTCTCATTCATAACACTCCGTTCGATGTCTCACTATGGGATGCGCCTCATCGCGGAGCAAACAGAAGCATCAATCTCATTACGCCAATCCTGATTGGCTGGTGATCTTGACGTCAACGTCAGGGGAAATCACCCCCTATAAGTAGCTTGCGCCACGACGCATGCGTCATTCAAACACCTCTTCTCGCTTCAGAGCACATCTCTAATGGTAGCCGGGCTATCTCAACAGTCCACAGACTGAACCAAAAGCTAATTTCGGTCGACGGGCGTTAGCCGGCTACCCGATTCTGCCTTGCAGAAGAGTATGGTACTAACACACCAGTTAGTATTATAGTCAACCTCGCCGTTCTTCCTCTGGAATTAAGGTAAGATTTTGACTTTCAAGTTAGCAACACACCTGCTGCTAGCTTGTGTTTTTCCGACTGCTCTCCACGCCTCGCGGCAAACGAGATGGACGCCTCTCTCCCTCACACCAGAGGAGTCAGGGACTCGGAGGCTCGACTCTGCGGCTGCGGGTTGAAGGTATCAGGCACAGACTCACACCAGGTCTGCTCGTCCTGCCTCGGGCTGGAACACGCCCAGGAGGCTATCGACAACCCCGGCTCGTGCGGGCATTGTGCCCGCCTCACCATGAAGAGCCTCCGCCAACGGTTAGCACGACAAGCTAGCCTGTCGGGACAGGATCCCCTCATGTCCATTGATTGGCCGGCTGGCAATCAAGACGCGGGGGCGTCCGCCGCAGAGACTGAGTCCCTCACCTTTACGGTCTGGGGCTCATCAACTGCGGCAGCCGCGGAACCGGGGCCCCACGCTATACCAAGCTGGGGCTCCCGGCTGGACCTCACCATGGTTTCACCCGCGGAGGATGTCCTAGAATTGGATTATATGGAGGACGAAGAGGATGCCTCTGAGTTCCTCCTGTCTGATTCGGACGAGCAAGAAGACGACATCTTCGTGTCACCAGCTCAGGCTGCAAAGCCGGGAGCGATGGCTGCTCTCCCGGGCGATAGCACACCAGCTTCGCCCTGTCTAAGCATGGACCTGCA
The DNA here is from genome assembly GCF_902827115.2 of Pseudochaenichthys georgianus. Taxonomy (NCBI): domain Eukaryota; kingdom Metazoa; phylum Chordata; class Actinopteri; order Perciformes; family Channichthyidae; genus Pseudochaenichthys; species Pseudochaenichthys georgianus. Next base: position 19,214,049 of record NC_047518.2, read on the forward strand.
AGCCGTGTGTCAGCGCGCTGCGGCCAGGCTAGACATCCCGTGGCCCAAAGTGGCCAAGGAGACCTCCAGGTCCCGTTACGAGGGAAAACATTTTTCCCAAACAACGAGGACAAAGAGGCAACTCCTCCCGGTCTTCCCGGAGATGTTGGATGAGGTGTCGGTCTCGTGGAGAGACCGGCCCTTTAGCAACAAGGCCCTAATCCAGGGTGCCTCCTCCCTTGACTGTGACGGTATGGAGAGGCTCGGCCTGCTCCGCATACCGCCTATGGAACCGCTGGTGGCAACCCACCTCCTACCGAGGATGGGCCCGTCACCAAGCAGGAACCCCACACTGCCAGCGAAGGCGGACCGATTCCAGTCGACCATGACGGAACGGTCCTACAAAGCCGCAGCATTGTCCGCCAGGGCTTTGAACGTTTCCTCGATGCTAACCGCGTACCAAGCGGAGCTCTGTGAGGATCTGTCGAGCAATCCTGGACCGGCCACTCTGGACGAGATAGCCGCGGTCACAGACATTTGTCTCCGTGTCCAACGCTGCGCCGTCCAGGCCACGGGCAAGGTGATGGGGATCATGGTGGTGCAGGAAACAGCTAGATGGCTCAACCTCACCAACCTCCCAGACCGGGAAAAGGAAAATGTGCCCATCGTTCCCGAGGGGATTTTCGGCTCCGCTCTCGCTTCCATGCAGAGGAGGTGCGAGTCGAAAAAGAAGGAAGACGAGGCCCTCCACCTCTGTCTCCCTCGAAGGGTCCAGCCGCTGCCTCCGCAACAGCGGCCCTTCGCCCAAGCTGCTCCGAACCCTGCTAGGTTTAAAGTACCAGGTCAGCAGAGGTCGCAACCCGCCCCGAGTCCCCAGCCCAGGCAGGAGACGAGGGCGAGTTGGCCTAGAAAATCTCCGGTTCCGGCTGCAGCCCAGGCGCAACCAACCCAGAATTTCGGCCAGCAGTCGAGGAGGAAGAAGCAAGCGGCCTGACAGCCCCTCCTTTTCCCCTCTGTGACAGAGCTGGAAGTTCCTTCTCCGGCTCGAAACGTGTTCCCGCTGCCTCGAGAGATGCCTCAACGTCATCCTCAAGTCCGCATAAAACACATGTCACATCTTTGTTGTTTGAATAAACCGTTTTCCGCTGACGCATCCAGGCTTCGACCAAGGGGCGCAGCTCAAAAAAATGGAAAGAAAAACAATAAACAGTCCATTAACTATAAATCCCCTTCTGAGAGCAGCTACGGCCTCTCTCAAAAGGCGGATAATAAACGGGTCTGTGAAGGCACCACCGTCACGCGCATGCGCAGTGCCGGCTGGGGTCGTGAAGGCTCCACCGTCACGCGCATGCACAGTGCCGGCTAGAGCTGTAAAGGACAGCCCGCCAATCCTTCCCCTTTTGAGAGCAGCGACGGCATCTCTCAAGAGGCGGATTATTGACGGGTCCGTGAAGCCACCGCCACGTGCGTGCGCAGTAACGGTGGGGACTGTTGAAATGGGGTACCACCGTGTTCAGACACTAGAGGGCCCCATAACACAACAAATAGAGTCTCAGAGGGTAAGAGACGTGACATCTCCGCTGGCTCTAAGGAGCACACAGTGGAAGATGCTCACAACATCTGCTTGGGTTTTCAAGACAGTAACACGGGGTTACAGGCTCCAATTCGCTGTCACCCCCCCTCGTTTCTCTGGCATTTTGTATTCACAAGCCCGGGGAGAGTCAGCCCATATTCTAGAGAGAGAGATCCTCTCACTTCTAGAAAAGAGAGCTATATCTATTGTACCTGCCGAGCAGAGTCAGAGTGGCTTTTATTCCAAGTACTTCCTCGTCCCCAAACGAGGAGGGAACGGAATTCGGCCAATACTGGATTTGAGGGTTCTGAACAGATATCTAAAAAGATACAAATTCAGAATGCTCACTCACACATCTCTGCTGCGTCTCGTGCGCCAAAACGACTGGTTTACATCAGTCGACCTGAAAGATGCGTATTTCCACATCCCAGTATATTATCCACACAGGAAATATCTGAGGTTCGCATTTCAGGGGATCTGTTACGAATACAGAGTACTTCCCTTCGGCCTGTCTCTCAGTTCAAGAGTGTTTGTACGGAAGCCGCGATAGCCCCGTTAAGACAACAGGGTATTCGCCTGGCGACCTACCTGGACGACTGGCTGCTTCTCGCACAGTCGGAGCAGGAGGCTGTTACGCAGACAAATGTCCTCGTAAAGCACCTGCTCAACCTGGGTTTCATAATAAATACAGAGAAGAGCATGTTGTGCTCCGCGCAGACTATACTCTTCCTGGGTTTACGCCTGAACTCGGTGCCCTTTACAGCCCGCCTGTCAGCGGAAAGAGTGAAAGCTTTCAGAGCTTGTCTTGCTCTTTTCCAGCTGCGCAAACATGTTCTCTTCAGAACATGCCTGCGGTTAATGGGGCTCATGGCATAACCATTACTATAGTGATGGTTACTGTGAAATGTGTAACGGCACTGCGCCACTGGCTGCACCCGACTTTTCTAGTACGGGGCGTGCCTATGGGTGCTGTCCTTTCACGGAAGGTGGTCACCACGGACGCATGTCTGACAGGTTGGGGAGGTATTTATGAAGGCCGTCCGGTGAGGGGTCTCTGGAGCAGAGACCTCCAGCGGGCGCACATAAATTACCTAGAGCTTTTAGCGGTGTTCCTCACCCTAAAACGCTTTCTGCCTTTTCTCAGAGGACACCATGTCCTCGTGAGACAGACAATACGACTACAATATCGTATATAAACCGCCAAGGGGGTTTGCGTTCTCTCCAGTTACACATGCTGGCACGCAAACTGATCTTATGGAGCAGCGGCGTCTCCTCTCTCTGAGAGCGACGCACGTACCGGGTGTGTGAACCTCGGGGCAGACTACTGTCCAGAGGTGCACCACTTTATGCAGACTGGACTCTACATCCAAGGATTGTGAGCCAGCTGTGGGTGCGTTATGGTAGAGCCACGGTGGACCTGTTCGCATCAAAAGAAAATGCTCAATGTCAGCTGTTCTTTTCGATGCGCGACTTAAACGCACCGTTAGGCGTGGACGCACTCGCACACGTTTGGCCTTCGGGCCTTCTGTACGCGTTCCCACCCCTGGCTCTGATTCCCCAAACTCTGGCCAGAGTGAGGGAACAACGCCACACACTTATCCTGATAGCTCCGCACTGGCCCGCTATGTACTGGCTGGCGGAGATTTATCAGCTGCTGTGCGGGCAGCCATGGCAGCTCCCACTACGCAGGGACATACTGTCCCAGGCGGGGGGGGGTTTCACCCACACCCAGAGCGCTTGGCCTTATGGGCCTGGCCCGTGAGTGGTACAACCTGAATACAGTGAGACTCCCTCATAGGGTGATAAACACTATTCAGAGTGCGAGAGATTCCTACACCAGGTCTCTCTAATATAGTGCTGTTACTGGTCCTGGCTTCCGCCAGGCGAGCCAGTAATGTTTTCATGCACTATCTGTACATATTTTTTCACACACTCGGTTCACCCCAGGGCAAACGAGAGTGTTGTTGAAGCCCAACCCTGTCCTTATACTCAATGGGGTTGGGTCATGTACCCCAATGGACATTGAGGCATTTCCTCCGCCGCTGGGTCCCTCCGGGGAACAGCAGCCGGATTTGCTGTGTCCAGTTCGTGCTTACGCACCTGTATGGACAGATCAGGGGTGCTTGTCATAATGACCAACTCCTGGTGTCCTGGGCTAACCCTTATAAGGGCAAGCCTGTTACTAAGCAACGGCTCTCCCACTGTCTTGTGGAAGCAATTGCTTTGGGGCCCATACGAGTCAGAGTTCGCAGGCACCCTCGGGTCCGCGAGCTCTTTCGACTCAGGGTCTGGCTGCATCCTGAGCTGGTCCTCGCCGCTCACTTTTGTCCGCCTCTTAACAGGCTGGGCGTTCTGCTCCCGGTGTGACTCAAGCAGTGCTGGGCACCTGGTTGAGTCAGAGCTCTACCTGTTGAGTTCTGGTTGGTTTGGTGATTTTCGAGATAAGCTCGTCTGGCAATACGGGAGCTACAATATCCCATAGTGAGACATCGAACGGAGTGTTATGAATGAGAACTATAGGTTACTTACGTAACCCCAGTTTTAAGAGTAACATGAAGTGAGATGTCTCACCAGACGGCCCTCCTTGCTATGGTGAAGCAAGAAGAGGTGCTTATTTTGAATGACGCATGCGTTGTGGCGCAGGCTACTTATAGGGGGTGATTTCCCCTGACGTTGACCTCAAGATCACCAGCCAATCAGGATTGGCGTAATGAGATTGATGCTTCTGTTTGCTCCGCGATGAGGCGCATCCCATAGTGAGACATCTCACTTCATGTTACTCTGAGACCTGGGGTTACGTAAGTAACCTATAGTTTCACAGTCATAGTCAGTGGTGAAGACAATGTTTGGCCACTTCTGGAAACTGGTGTAGTATTCAAAGTCACCCCCCAGGGCGCTTAAGCATACTTTCATGTTGTTGGTATGTGTGACGTGGTCACTTTTGTTCTTGCTCCTTATCTTGTCTGGCATATCCTAATCTGGATCAAACATGTTGGTAGTACTGTAAGTGTTGTATTATATCTCACGCGTCACGGGTTAGGTGACCAACATATATGTGTACATGCTGCCTCTGCATGGAGATGTTTTGTTGTTGGTACATCTCTGAGCTGAACACATCTGTATTATCTATTGTCAAGGCTAACAGAAGAATACTATGAAAAGACAGACAGACTTGCACGAAAAGTGACAAAAAGACGGGCGGGCGCACAATGGCACACACACAGTGACTTAGTAGTGTAGTGGCCCTCAAGAAATAAAGCCCTTATCTTCACAGGAGCTTTTGTATTTGCATTCTGTTCTCATGCCCTTTTTTTCCCCACTGCAGTGAACTTGCGTTTTCTGCCAACCCATGTCTCCTTTTTTACACACACACTCATGCACAGCTGCAGTCAGAGGGCAGAGCAGTCTTTTCATGCTCATGGCTCACTGTGCGTATGTAAGAGCACTACTTAAACCTGGTTACATCACATAACAGGCAGCACTGTGTCAGTGGGTCACTGTGCCACACAGCCACTGAATGCACAGTCCATGTTGGGCCCTTTACTGGGCACGTGTGAATGTAGCAACACTGTGTGCGCTGTTGCATTCAGGCGCACATATTTGAGGGTCATTCAAGCATGTGTATATACATGTTCTTCATGCCAGATGATGGTGATGTGAAAACATGTAATTCAGTAACAGCCAAGAGAAAAAAAAAAAAACTTCTCTAAATAGTTGCTGCGCCTATAGGGTGCCAGTAGGGTCTCTGTTTCCAAATGCTGCACCTCCTGTATCCTCTGCTCACCCTTTACCCCAGCTCCTGCTCCTCATTCTCCCTCCCAGCTCCTGCTCCTCATTCTCCCTCCCAGCTCCGCCTATCTGCCAGCAGAGCAGCCCATCTCTGTCTCTCTCCTTTTCTCTCAGTTCCTATGTAGTACACACACACACACACACACACACACACACACACACACACACACACACACACACGCACACACACACACACACACACACACACACACACACACACACACACACACACACACACACACACACACACACACACACACACACACACACACACACACACACACACACACACACACACACACACACACACCCCAGGGCTTGAGCGAGGGCAGGACCAACCACTCCCACTGTTCTATAGTTCCATGAAAAACAGAAAAACAGAGGGAGAGAGAGGCACAGACAGAGGGGAGGAAGAGAGAGAGAGAGAGAGAGAGAGAGAGAGAGAGAGAGAGAGAGAGAGAGAGGGAGGGAGGAGCATAGCTGCGCTGAAGCCGAGCCCCTCTCTGCCTCACCACGCAGAGTGGAGCAGACGGCAACAGCCACACAACACACTACACACACCACCACCACCACCACCACCACCTCTCACACAGTGACGGCTGCCAGGCACAGTGGGAAACAAGCGGTCAGGGAGAAGGAGCTTGAGAAGAAAAGAGAGGGGTCGCAGAGGGGAAGAAAAGCAAAGGAGTTGGAGGAGGCACCTTGTGGATCAGAGGGGATTTTCCTCTGTGTGAGAGCGCGTCTGGATAGGACTATCTGCTTCTCCCCGAGCCAGAGGAGTTCTCACAGAGGCTTTTTTCTTTTGCTCATCCTCCAAGCCAGGCTCCTACCATATCTACCTATCCGTCCCCCGGAGCTTAACAAAAGAGGGAGGGAGTAAGAGAGAGTGAGAAGAAAGGCAGTCACAGCTTCAGCTCCAGACCACCCTCTCTCCTCGTCCTCCTCCTCGTCCTCCTCTGTGTAAGTTCATCGCTGATTTCACTGTCCTTTGAGGATAACAGCGGAGGACAGTGTGTGTTCCCCAGGATACAGCCCAGCTCCTGGTGGGATTGGGCTCTCGTCTGGTGCGAGAGAGAGAGAGGGACAGGGAAACGGATACACGGGAAGAGAGAAGGAGACAGAGAAGAGCAAGGGGCGCCGGAGAAAGCAAATTGCAGGGTATGTTGAGGGCAGCAGAGAAGAAGAGTGGGTCTGATTTTTAGAGCGGAGAGTGCAAGGAACCGGCAACCGGATCCCATCCATTCCTCCTCCTCCTCCTCCTCCTCCTCCTCCTCCTCCTCCTCCTCCTCCTCCTCCTCCTCCTCCTCCTCCTCCTCCTCCTCCTCCTCTTCTCCCTTCTCCTTTTACCCTCTCTCTGTCCTGCTTTTCAATTCCCCTTTTGCTTTCTGTTTCATGCTGCTATACCCATTTAATATCTCTCTCTCCTCACCTCCTTCTACCCCAACTCCTTTTTTGCGGCTTCTCTGGATTCTCTCTGTCTCTCTTTGTGAGCTCGCAGACAAGTAGACGGACTGAAATCCCAAGTACGATCTGTCGTCTTATCCTTCCCTTCCTCTGTGTGCTTATCACACACCTCAGTAAGAGGAGAACGTTTCTCTCTCTACGTCCCCCACTCGTCTGAAGGACACTGGCCGCCCCCCTGGAGTGGTCGTTCCCTCACCTGCGAGCTTCTCTCTCCAGCTTCCAGGACCTTCATTTGGATTCCAGCTACATGGGAAAACGTTTGGAGCAGCAGCCAATGTACCCCCACTACACCTACTACTACCCCCACTATCTCCAGACTAAGGTAGGATGGTCATCGATGTTGACCTATTTTACCCCTCCGAACTCAGAGGCAATGTTTGTGTGTCGCAAATAAGACATCACCTTGATGCCGTCTTGCAAACCTTCATTTAATAAACTCTATATCTTCTGCCTATTTTAATTCTCCTTCCCAATCAGGGCCATTTCAAGACAAAATAACAACCTTGACGTGTTTAATTTACCCATGAGTCATGTCGTGTTCCTTAATTAATGCACCATGATCCAAAAAGGAGTCTGTCCCCAGCATATAGAAAGATTAAGATTGTGTTTTACCAAGCAAGAAAACTACCAACATTGACTCTCTTTAAGGTTCCAATGTTTGAAAACGATGGCGAAATGGCCCCCGGAAGTAAGCTTGCTAAATGGCCCCCTATCCCCCATCCGTCTCTGAGATGTAGGTGTCACTCAGCTGGGTTTTCCTTTTCCTTCCACACTAAACACTTGACCCTAGACCTCCCCTCTCCACAACCCCACCAGCTCCAAGTTCAAGTTCAGGGCATGAGGCCCCCCTTCCCTCAGTTTTCTGTCCTACTTTGTCCCTCTCTGCTCTGACATCCCCACACCCTCTCCCCCTCGTCGTCACTTGGCCAGCCCCACACCCATGATTCCATGCTGTAGACGCTGGAACCTGATACACTTCTCCGATTACCAAAACCAACTTCAGTTTCTCTTCTCGGATCTTTCACTTTTATTCCTTCTCTCTTACTCACACACACACACACACACACACACACACACACACACACACACACACACACACACACACACACACACACACACACACACACACACACACACACACACACACACACACACACACACACACACACACACACACACACACACACACACACACACACACACACACTGAATCCTCTACCTCAAGAGGAGGGAAATGGATTGCAAAAGGCCTGATCGATGGCTGCTGCATCATATCGCCCAGCCTGCCATATCCCTTTGTCTGCCGTGATTCATTTGTTTTCCTTTCCTGTGATAGTAAGTGTGAGGAGTTGGCAGGTTTGCTGCAATATTTAGTAAATGTGTACTAGAGAGATGGAGAGCGATGCAAAGATAAAAGTGTAGGAGTGGGATGCTTTGAGAATAGAGCGATCATGCTATTGGGTGGACACGGTGTGGGAAGAACAGGTAAGCTAATGATTGCTCCACTTTTAAAAATAGGTTGAACCTTGAGCCATACTTAGACGGCATGATTCATTTGCAGTCTAATAGCAACGCATCTTATAGGAAAGTGAAGTCCTATATACTTTATTTGAACCAATAACACATTGGTAGGATTGTCTTATTCAGGGTTCCTTCCCTAGAATCCAATACAAATCTATAACAGTGAACTTCCAGCCAATTAACAATCTGATATCATTTTTGTATTTGTTTTACAGCTGCATGGTGCCCTCCAGAAAACCTAAGAGCACTATTAAAATAGCCTCTCCAAAACATTATAGATCTCTCTCTAAATGTCTTAATTATTTCCAAAAGAAGACTTAACACCCTAAAAATAACATATAAATAAATAAATATGTGTTGAAAGAAGCTGTTACTGCCACTGCACAAACACAAAGATCTCACGTGGATGTTGGCTGTTTTAATTTGTACATGTGTTATAGTTAAAGGTGGGGTAGGTAAGTTTGAGAAACCGGCTCGAGATACACTTGTTGTTATATTCCATGGAATGCTCTTAACATCCCGATAGCAATGAATATCTTAAGTGCTTTGACAAAAAATCCATTAAAAAAAAGTCATCTGTGGAAGCTGTAGTACTGTAAAGAGCACGACCAATCATCTGAGCCGGACCGGCTAAAGTAACTGGATGGCCTACCTGCCTGTCAGGCTTCCATCTGTGCAGAAACTTATCTCGTGCCCTCATTGGTCATGTGCACGTTGTGTGTGTTGGAGGAGGGGCTCTGTGAGGAAGTGGCACATTTGTTCCGGCTGTGTATTTTCAAATTCTAGCGCACTCGAGCTGGTTTCTCCAAAATGACCTACCCCACCTTTAATGACGACTGATTTTGGGACGAGATCCAATCAAGAGAAACTTCAATATAGGGAGATTTATTGTAGCTGATATGATTATCAAAAAAATATGAACAAAAATATCTTTCAGATGCGCTCAACTGGTTACACATAGGCATATTTATACTGTTATAGTCCGGGTTAATCAATCTAGTTTGAGCTGAATTTGTGAAAAGATGTTGATAAACTCTATCAGGTAGAAGCCGGCTAATATGTAGTATTGTATTCATTGGCTGACACACATCCAGTGCAGCTCCTTAGCTTTAGTTCACAAAACAAGATCAACATTTCCAATTAACTGCACAATATACTTGCTGATGACGAGCAGATTGCATTTGCAGCATTTCGACATCAGCGACTTATCTTCTGATCTGGGATCTGCACACGCTCACATCTGGGCGCTGTCTGATGATTTTAGGAACAGAAGCTGTTGTTAAAGCACATCTGCGATTCCGTTGTAATAAACAACATCACCAATGACGAGCACGTCTCTTTGTTGGCTAATCTGGAAGAGTAAATGCATGTCTACAACTGGGTAATATAAACTGTGTTGTTTCTAAATGTCCTTTTAATGAAAGAAACAATATGGTAATTGTCTCTTGGCAAATTGTCTTCTTTTGTTTTATATTGTTTTCCCTGAACAGAATTACAAAGAACATTCATCTTATCTGAATTATTTAAAAAAAATAAGAACATGCTCAGAGAACTTTGACAACCAGTGTTTTTGGCAGCTTTTTCCTCATTAATGTTGCATTAATACTGCCTATTTACGATTCTAGCAAACGGTAGTGATTGCACCGGATTTCTAATGAATGTGAAAAGGAATCTCATCAAATCCTCTAGCAAGTCAGCTCTGTCAGCTCAATCACTGAGCGTCCAATAGAGTTTTAATCTGTAGGTTTATTTCACACGAGGTATGCAAACGTACATTAGATTAACTCCTACATTTGATGTGCGTCTGTCATGCCGTTTTATGTGTGTAGATGTGACCGTGTCACGCTGCTGTGTCCTGTTCTATGATTTATCTCCATCAGTTCAAGGTCATCTAATTTCTCTGAAGTATCTGCAACAGGCATCTGGCCCAGACCATCACTTCATTCCTTCCCCTCCATCCCTCCGTCCCTCCCAGCCCTCCCTTCCTCCCGCTGCTGTCAAGGTCAAATCAAATTGGATCCTATGCTCCCCAGTGTTCCCTCTCGCTTGAATCTGTGTGTGTGTGTGTGTGTGTGTGTCTGTGTGTTCGCATATCTATCCATATATGAATAAAAGCTGAGTCTGTATGTCAGCTTTGTATCCGTGACTGTACATGAGCTTGTAACTTTGATCGCCAACATGTGCGTGAACGTGGGCTGAATACATTGGCTCACTTTTGGTGTGCGTACGTGGATGTGTGTATCCTGTGTTGATGTGAGTATGTGTGTCAGCGTGTGTGTGGCCTCTGAACAGCGACTCCCATGCCTGACCCCTTCTTCGTGCAGCTTGCTGTCATTAAAGCTCAACCGGGTCCCAGAGGAACAGTTCTGTGTGTCCGTGTGTGTCTGTGTGTGTCTGTGTGTGTGTGTGTGTGTGTTGGAGGCCCTATATGGACCCTCACAACAGTCCAGTCTTTGATCTTCCCGTGCTGCTCTCAGACTTTACATTTGAGGAGTGTTTGTGCTTGTAAATGTGTGAATGTAGGTGTGCAGGTGCTTTCAGGCTCTTTTCTGTTTGTACAATGGATAAGAGGGGACAAAAAACTTGGCAGTCGTATTTATTATTGGGTCACTTTTTTGGCCCTTTTTCACACCGCCACCTCTCTTTGGCCCTCCCTTGCTCGCGCTCACTGATCTGATTGGAGATTTAAACGGCCTCTTATTAATCTTGGTTCCAGAGAATGGTGGCTCTCCTGTGGAAATCAATCCTGCGTGTTTGTGTGTGTGTGTGCGCTGCTTTCACTGGCGTACAATAGCGTTCTTGAAACACGCGACACACAAAGGCAGTTATGAAATGACGAGCTTAAACTAACAATGCCTAGCCTGATGACAGTGCGCGTGTAAATGTGCGGCTATTAAACAGAGAATTGCTCTTGCTCTGCCTCCATAATGGGCAATAGGTACAGTTAGCGTACATTAGCATGGGGTGGGGAGGGACAGCATGCCCTCTAATGAGCCTGGGGGCCCTTCATCATGGCTGTAAGAGGGTTTAAGGGGATCGGGGGGGGGGGTTTGATGCCAAGGCACAGCTGCGTTGTTGCCTCCTCGGTGTGATTTGTTCAAATGTAACTATACGTTATAGCTGGGGGGGGCTAGCTATTGGGGAAATCTATCATTCTTAAGTACAATCAATGTTTTGGATTCTCTCAATTGCCTCAGTGAGCTAGTTTTCAGTCGGTGTATTGTTGATGCCTATTTTGTAGTTTAGGGGCATCATTTAATCTCCTGAAAGCATTTTTCAGGAAATCCAGTGTGTGAAATCCCTAATTGGACCAAATGAAAGTCCAAAACTAATTATCATAGCTTGTGGTTGTTGCTGTGACGTTTTGAGCGTGTTCCCGTGGCTGAGTTGCAATATGTCATAACTGAATATTTCAAAGCAATAACAACAACATCTGACATGTTGCCTTTTTTTCACATTGAAAAGTGGCATTTATTATGTTAGGTGCTGCTTGGTTTTGACGAGGAAAATGCATTTTTTACATACATTTGTTTATTGCCACAATAAAGCTTCTGATAAACAGAAAACATTTAGTAGAGTTCACCAGACAGACACCGAAGATAATATGGACATTTCTTATCTTAGTTAACAAACATATCATCCTTATCTTTCTAGGATCTTTATCGTTTACGTTTTTTTGTAAAAGCTTAACATGAAACACAAGAGCTTTATATTTGCACTACCTTGTCAAGTGTCGTCATCATTTCAAGTTTTATTGCAAAAATAAATTCATCATAAGGGAAAAAATACCTCTTAGCTATCTCAATCAATCAATGTTTATTTATATAGCCCAATATCACAAATGTTACATTTGTCTCAGTGGTCTTCACAGTGTGTACAGAATATCAGTATGACAATACGACACCCTCTGTCCTTAGACCCTCACATCGTACATCAGAGAAAACCCACAGTTTAAAGGGAGCATGGGAGAAACCTCAGGGAGAGCAACAGAGGAGGGATCCCTCTCCCAGGACGGACAGACGTGCAATAGATGCCGTGTGTAAATTGAAAAGATAATACATTTGCAACATAGGTAGTCCAAATGTTTGGAAATGCATGTGTGTATAATAAGAAGATGAATCCACGAGGATATCCATCCAGGACCGATGATCCAGGACTACAGCCACGACTCGCGATCCAGGGCTCGCGATCCAGGGCTCGCGATCCAGGGCTCGCGATGCAGGGCGCAGGACTGCAGGATCATCCATGACTCCGGATCCCGGCGTATATAGACACCAAAAAGAAAGACATGTGGGGAAGCTGGGTTAATCGGAACATGAGAGTACACAGGTATAGACAGAGAGAAGGAAGAAGTAAGATGTCCCCCGACAAACTAAGCCTATATCAGCAAAACTAGGGGCTGAATCTAATCAGCCCTAACTATAAGCTTTATCAAAAAGGAAGGTCTTAAGCGCACTCTTAAAAACGGATAGGGTGTCTGCCGCCCGAACACAAACTGGAAGCTGATTCCACAAATATGGAGCTTGATAAGAAAAGATCTCCTGTTCCTCTTGTGCCTTTTCTCTTATCTCCAACATGAATTTACCTCGCGCTACATATGACCATCATCATCAATCATCATCATCAACTTCTCACCCTTTGATAATGACTGACTGAGGATATGCATCTTTAAGGATTATCGTTGAGAGCCAGATAAGAGAGAAGCTGAATGGTGAAGTTGCATTATCACGCATCCGATCATGAGTTTGCTGCAGATCAGTGTGCTAATATGGTCATTGTCACACGAGGAGCTTTAATGAGGGTAATGAGAAACAGCAGTCAGCTGATTTCAAAGTAATGGCACATGCGGACACGCCCGGACGTCTAAATACAATATGCCATCCTTCAAATGAGCTTTTCACATTCAATTACTCTCTATTATGCGGCAGATAAATGTGGCCAGTGTTTGCTTAGCTGTGATGGGTACACATCAGGAAGATAGGAGGGAATGAAAGACAACATTTAAGACACCAAACGCTCTCCCGTTTTACTATCACCTCCTTCCCTTCTTGTTTCCTTCCAAGCCTCTGCTCCTCTTGTCAAACATAAAGTACTCCGCCTTAGCAGAAACAGCGACCATAAATTATGCAGCCCACATCACACACACATATACGGAAACTGAGTAGTGTGTGTGTGAAGAGTGCAAAGTAAACAGGTTGTATGGCACGGCATGCATTCTGCTCATGCCCTGTTTCTCCTCACACATCAACCTGCCTGCGCCCGCTGCAGTTTTACAACCCACAGTAGTAGCCTATCATATGCTTGTTGTTTAAGCTTCTATTTTGGTTGGATCTCAAACTCTGCTCTTGATAGCATCATATGCCAATGTAGAGAATGGAGAACAGCCTTATGTCGCCTTCTTCTAAAGCCCTATCCCATCACTCTTGCTCCCTCTTTTCCCTGCTTTCTCCTACTCTCCCCCCCTCTCCTACCATCTGTTCAGTTTGCCGGGCCTGGGTGGTTATTTCTGCTTAAAAGGGACTCTCCTAAGCACCCATATATGTCCATTTTATTATTCTCCGCGGGCTGTTTCTATTCTTGTCCCAGTACAGTAGCGGAGGCTGACCAGTGCCTCGCTATGTCGGATAGGAGTGCAAAAGCTGCGGCGGGTCAGCACATGCAAGGAGGGGGTGAGAGAGGCTACACCCCTGCCAGTTTTGTAATAGAAAATATGTGGAGGAGGGAGCGAAATGGTAGAGGAACAGGGATGTGAAGGAGATGAGCAGAGGGAGATATATCGGAAAGAGAACAGATGGCGGTAGCAAAAGGAATTTGAAAGAAGAGATAGAGATCCAAAGGGAAATAAAGAGTGGTGCAGTGAAGGAGACAGCAGTTGGAGGCAGGGTCAGGGAATAATGGTGCTGCTGCATTTTTAATAGTTGGCCACTTTGTAGCGACCCTTGTCTAATGGATTCTCTGCCTCTTAAAAGCCCCTGTCAGAGCCCTCGACCTCGAACAGTTACACCACGGAAATTGCCGAGGGCTCCACCCGTCCCCAACACTTCCTGATAGAATGTCCAATGATCTAATATTGTCCAGCAGCAAACATAATTCCAGTTTTTGGCAAATCATGTTTAGATGTTGAAGTATGAGAGCTTGGTGCTCATGTGTAAAAATCATCTTGAACCCTTAAGTGAGAAGTATTCGTTATAACTGGTCAACAATGGAAAGCAAATGACAAAATACTTCTTATAGTCAACATCTCTTTATTTACTTTGTTCATACAAACGTATAACACTTTTCCCCTATTTGAGCAAATTGGGGTATTGGTGGGCCATGTGATGCTTCCATTCCACTTAAAGGTGGGGTAGGTCATTTTGGAGAAACCAGCTCGAGTGCACTAGAATTTGAAAATACACAGCCGGAAAAAATCTGCCACTTCCTTACAGAGCCCCTCCTCCAACACACACGAACGCGCACATGACCAATGAGGGCACGAGATACGTTTGTGCCCCGATGGAAGGATGACAGGCAGGCAGGCCATCCAGTTATTTTAGCCGGGCCAGTTAAAATGATTGGTCGTGCTCTTTACAGCGCTACGGCTTTCACAGACGCATTCTTTTAATGTATTTATTGTCAAAGCATTTAATATATTCATTGCTATCGGGAAGAGCATTCCATGGAATATAACAAAAAGTGTTTCTGAAATAAATTACATACCCCACCTTTAATCTACTTTTGGTTTAATGCAGTGTTCCCTTTAAACATGGGCTATTATATCATGTTGAGAATAAGAAAACTCAACTGGATTTTGGTGTCTGGTGAAAATTGGTGTCTTGGGGTCTCTTACTAGTTTAAGCATCATTAGCCGACCTGATTGGGAGATTTTTTGACACGAAGCCTGTTGACCCATGATATGCCTCAGTAAAGTACTGAGTGTGGGCATTGGTCAGGCGCTGCATCACACATGGCAGATGTTGCCTGCATTGTTACACCTACACGTCCGTGCTGTCGCAGAACTGCCATTATGAATTTCATTATCTCTCTCATTTAATTAGACCAAATAAATTATAGTACAATAAAGATGCTTGTTTTGTTTTTTGATTAATAAGATAATGTTTTTGTTATGAAAGCTGGCTTTATTATATACTCTAGTTCAGGCTTGTAATACACTTTGCATTTAATCAACCTGTCTTATCCTGTGCTGGATTGTCTAGGGGTAAAAATACATGTTTTAATTGTTTACATTTGAAATCTTGTTAAACATGTCTAGATTATATGCAGACTGTTAGTATGTAAGCAAGACATTTGATAATTAAGAAAATAACTGCTAACAAAGCACTTATATACTAATAAAGGACTGGCTTATCTATAGCCAGTTGAGTAGCACTTGAAATGCTTGGCTCTATGAAACCTGATGTACTTTATGATTCCGTTTTCTTCAAGGTTGTGTCTTCCTGGTCGAATGTACTTATTGTAAATCGCTTTGGATAAAAGCGTCAGCTAAATGCAATGTAATGTAATTATGTTATGTTTGCACACCAAATCTCTTCATATAATTGAAAACATCTCAAACACACAGGCATTATTTGCATACGTTCTGTGCATTAACTCCATGATGTCATTATAACCATCAGCATGGGGATTTGGTCGGCGCATTTTTTATTCTTCTTTTGTGTGAGGGGTGTGTGGGGGTGGGGGGGCTTTGTGCGTTGGTGGGCGAGTGATCCCTACACCAGGGACCAGAGAGATAATTGAAAGAATGGCCCAAGGGAATTTCCCCCATATGTTGTTCCTTATCCTACTTAGCTGTTGCTTCCTCCTATCTCTCTACTCGTTTCCTTTCACACTCTCTCTTCTCCTTGTGTCTTCTCCTCTGTCTATTTTTGTCGGAGAGCTGCTCAGGTCAGACATGTTAAGTAAAATTCCAGCCCTGAATACCTTTACACAGTTAGCACAAATTGATCTGTGATCTTTCACACATTCCAGTCATTTTGCCATTTACCTGTCTCTTCAGCAACCATATATTTCACACAATACATTTTAATATCCTCCAAAATAGAGGACCTGTAGAACCTATCAATTTTTGGAGAGCAGAGACAGTAATTGGTGTAGTCTTAGCTGTTGGAATGAGAGTTTGACTCTTCAGTATAGAAAATGTGAAGAAGAGCTTATCATATTTTGCTACATATCACGGGGAAAGTCTCAACCACTCTTGGAATTGATGTGTCCATCCTTGG
The DNA here is from genome assembly GCF_902827115.2 of Pseudochaenichthys georgianus. Taxonomy (NCBI): domain Eukaryota; kingdom Metazoa; phylum Chordata; class Actinopteri; order Perciformes; family Channichthyidae; genus Pseudochaenichthys; species Pseudochaenichthys georgianus. Next base: position 19,230,594 of record NC_047518.2, read on the forward strand.
AAGATCATAGGCCACACTTGATTTTAGCAAAGCAACCCATCTCTTTCCTGTTGGCCAAGGAAACGTTGACATTATTCGGCTCTTGATCGAGGCATTGCAACTCCGATTGGTTTTACTCAGAGCTACATTCATCCTTAAACACAGGTCAGGTGTACCGACACTGATGACTGTCTATAAATCCATCTGTACTCTACATGTTTTACACATTTCATTTTGCAAGTTTAATAGAATTTAAATCATGCATGAACCAGAAAACCTTACATGTAAGGAAAAGCCCTAATTTTTAATTAGTATTAAAGGGTTGCTGCAAGGCCTTACAAACATTCATGGCAGTTACAGAAACCACTGGATAACCTTAAGAGATGTGGTTGTGAAAAAAATCACACTTTTCTTTTCCTTTTCATGAACACGGATGTTACGAACGTTAAGGTCCTACCAATGTTATATGTATTAATCAAACAAGGTGTTACCTTCCCAGCCGTACACATTTCACAAAATAGAATAGCATTCGTCGAGCACACACCTCTGCCAAGGCTGTTTCCATAAGTGAAAAATATTGCATGCATCTGCCCTGTGATTGAGTTCAGATGCGTTCTTTCTTGGCCCATGCTTCAACCTTCTACCAAGCACATGTATTTTAATGCTGTTGACAAACAGATACAAAACAAAACATGAAAACGTACCGAAAACATAACTCAGTGGAGGGTTATAATAGAATGATGGGAAAATAATTAAATGGCAATATGGCTGGATCACATATGATTCATCTGCAAGTGGTGAGGGTGAAATCCCACGCTGAACGATAAGTCAAACCTCCACCCTAGGTATCAGCAGCAGGGCTCCTGTTAACCCCTCATGCTGACTATACATCCAGCTTGAGCCCTGAGGGTTAGATGCAGGCTGTACACATGCAATAAAGGCAAAGAGCTCACTCCTCATCCCTGTATTTTACACAAATACGCCGTGAAACCTTAAAGCACACCAAGGTTAAATTCTATAAAATACGTCCTGCTCTTCACAGTAACTCGTATTTTTGTCGGCATATTGAACAGCAAGACACGGATTTGCTGAGATATTTTGCCTGTCCTGAAAGAAAGCTGTTAGATCTTGTCCACAAAAGTTTAACAATTACAAAATGAAGCCCCAAGATTCAACCGATGAGCATTCATTCCAAAACAATGACCCACACACATATTTATATTCCTAATTATTTCTATAGTTTTATTTAAATATAACCAAAAAACACAAATCCGAGATAAATATGTTTATTTCGAAAATAATTGTACATACTGTATCCGAGACGTATAATCATACAACCACAAAAACCCGTGAACTTCACCAAGCACAGTGCATTCCCTTCCCTCCTCCAGTCGCGGTAAACATTGAGGTTTAAATCCTTGACAAATAAAAGCACTTTCTAGGACACGGGACACGTTTTTCTTCGCCTCCTCAGCACAGTAGGACAGTTCCAAGTGTGAACTAACTCTGGAGCTCATCCTCTGTACCTAGTCTTTCTCAAAGTGAGAGGAATATATAAAGAAAGGCATTTTAAACTCAGTAAAACTGCCACAGTGTTTGCCCTTAAAAACAGTTTAGCTGGGTTACAGACACACTCTTGTCCCTAAGCCAGAGGTGGATGGCCTGGCCAAACATCTCCTATTCCCTGCTAATGAAATCCCCAATAAAACCCTCCCTGCATGGTTTGATCCCCAACACGCATATACAACTGACACACAGACACCCACTCTCCAGGGTTCTGACACACACACACACACACACACACACACACACACACACACACACACACACACACACACACACACACACACACACACACACACACACACACACACACACACACACACACACACACACACACACACACACACACACACACACACACACACACACACACACACACACACACACACACACACACACACACACACACACACACACACACACACACACACACACACACAACCCCTGCAGTCCCAGCCAGGGATTATCCTGTGAAAACACTCCTTTTGTTGGGCCCCAGTCAAATTACTGTTCGGAGCTCTCATGCTTTTTTATCAGAGCTCTCTACGCAACTGTGTAAGTGCTTGTGTGTGTGTGTGTGTGTGTGTGTGTGTGTGTGTGTGTGTGTGTGTGTGTGTGTGTGTGTGTGTGTGTGTGTGTGTGTGTGTGTGTGTGCATGTTAAGGCAGTCCAAACATAGGCTGATTGCAGGGAGCACATCCAGAGCAAATGGTCACTAATGACACTTGAGAGTAAGCTGTTTATATATCCCTCTGTATGTGTGTGTGTGTGTGTGTGTGTGTGTGTGTGTGTGTGTGTGTGTGTGTGTGTGTGTGTGTGTGTGTGTGAGAGAATAAGAGACTGCGTGTGTGCTTCTACTCATATGCCAGCGATTTTCCAAAGATAGCATAACACCAAATGTTGTGTTGCCTGTTGGCAGGCCGGTCTGGTGTTTGTGACATTTCAACTTGACATTTATGAATAAAGACACTGACACTTATAAACAAGAGCACGGTTCGAGTTGCACTTCCTGTAGGACTGTTGCTCATGGGACTCTACCCGCCTCCGGGAAGAAATATTGGGGAAGCTCTCCACGACTCGAATCCATCTCTAAAAGGAAACGGCATTCGTCCTTCAAACTGTACTTTATTTTAACTACAATACCGATATGTTTCTAACCATTTCTGAGTGTTTTTACTTGCTTAAACATCACTAAATCTTCCATCTAGACCGATCCAAAAATGCCCTTATGTTTCTTTCTTTGAAACTGGGACCTTTTTTTCCCGCTTTGAGGACTTGCTGACTGCATCCGTATGGAGTTCAGGGAGACCTCTATAATGACTGCCAATGTACAGTCCTACTTTTGTTCTGTGGATGATTATTTTCTGGGGTACCGACTCTCAGCCTGGGCAATGGCCAACACAGTTGACTGGGCACAGATTGTAAAGCTACATTCAGCTTCTATTCATTCACACTGCCGGCTCTCCCCAGAGACTACCAGTCTTTTTCAAAGTTGTGAGGGAGTGTGTTGTGCACAAGTATGCTTTGGTGTGTGACTGCCCATTGGTGTGTGTGTGTGTGTTTGTGTGTGTGAGTAAATGTGTGTTGTTGAGCGATGTGCCTGAGACGCAGAGAGATGAGGCGAGAGAGCCAACGTGAGAGATAAACAGAGACTACCAACGAAGGAGGAGAAGTGAAGCATGTGTACGTGTGTGCCGAGGGTGCAAACTAGCTTTGTAGCTCTCAGTGAAGTGTTGATTTAAGTGGAAGTGGAGGGAGGAGATGGATAAAAGGCCTGACTAGATTAGGCTGGCACACACTACTGAGGCGTGCTGTCCTGCCTGGCCTCTCAGCACACTTTGCGCCAGGCGTGTGTGTGCGTCTGTGAGAACTGTACTTGTGTGACAACGTTGTTTTGGGATTTGTGCACGCGGCTACTGTTTGATACTTTACTGCTGATATTGGTGCTGCTGTACCAAAAGCAGCAGATTAGCAGAGCCACTATAACAGTATTGAGGACACCAAACACAGTTCTGACATCTCAGCAATATCCTGCGCTATACAAAGCGTTACCTTGGTGAAGTGTCACTATGGAGAGGTAGTACGGAGGTTTTTCAGTAGGTCATCTGCACTCCTGCACGTCCCTACCGAATGCCCCACATTCTCAATCTCTGTGAAGGAGATGGGAAATAGATTACAGATTTTGCAGCTGCTTTTCCCATCCTCTAATATACTCTTAACCTTGCAGTATCTGGCAGTAGGAGGCCAAGTTTAACTACATATTCAAGTCCCCCCTACCCAGAAACCCTGCTGTTTAAAGTCAAGGTAGTCTCCAACAATAATAGTTCATTGGCTAAGTCGCTCTGCAGAGCTGTCTCTCGCTGTTAGTTTCTCTGTGTGCAGGAGACTGACAGTTGAGGGTAAAAATAACATTTAAAGTGGTTTTAAACGCTTGAGGTGTGCTTGATTTATCTTTAACAGCTTCAAATTCTGCTTTTCAAATATTGACAATTATGCCACTGCTCTTTAGTCAGGGTTTAAAGAGCAACGCTTACTATTGGGTGTTCGTGCAGTGAGGCTTAACAACCACCTTTATTAATAACAAAACACTGCTTAAAACGAGTCTGTGTCTCATTCTGGCAGCAGCGAGGTGAAAGGTAACTGAAGCCACTGCTAAATAATAGTTTATCATTATGTGTTTTTTTGCCTCAGTGCTGCTCAAACTCCACCACCATGCTGACATTTGTACTGAACCATTGGATGAGACAGAAACATTAGTCTGCTACATGTGGAACAGCGGCAATCTGCATATTTCATTGATTCATTGATGAATAATTAAGAACCCGGGAGGCAGTATCTCGTTGTGCATGCATGTTTGCATCCTTGTATGCATATGTTCAGCTGTCCAGCCGTGTATATAGTGCATGGCTAATGTGTGCATCTTAAAGGCAGACTTAGTATGTACAATATACACCACAGAGGAAGGATGTAGCAGCAGCAGAGTACATTTATGCTACTTTCTTATCAAAGCTTGATATTGTTGCATATTTGTGTCCGTGGGTGTCTCTTCCTGCGGTGCTGTTTTTGACCTAAGACTCTGGGTGACTGACTGACTCATTCCAACACCATTGAAGTTGGCTGAGCTTGAACAGATATCCTGAATGTAGTCAGTAGTCTTTTCCTTTACATCTTAATCTATAATAAATCTTTATCTCTTCCTGTGGTTGTTTTCCTTCTCCCCAAAATATGTATTTGCATCAGACATATACATAACAAGTGCATTCCTTAATTCGAGTTGATGCATTGTAATAAAAAATAAGGAATTTATTAATTGCCCAAAATCATCCATAATGGCTGAATTCAATTTGTGTCGATGAACATCAAGCACCAGTCATTTAACACAGATTCAAACGTTCCTCCTGGATAAGCAGCAGCAGATACATTCAATTAAATTATACATGCATAATACCTGCTATATAGACATTGCTATTTGTATAGCTCTATTATAATCCCATTTCATTCAATTATAAATAACCAAGGAAATCTGCCTATTCTTTCTTTAACTGATGTTTCCAAACGTTTTTAAACTAATCCCCATACAATGGAAATAAGGTGCTTGAATGCCATTTTATTTGGACTGTAAAAACTCATGCTTACTCACATGCAGGCATAAATGAGATGCAAAAAAAGCACTTGTATGTAATAAAATTGCGGGTACACACACACGCACACACGCACGCACACACACACACACACACACACACACACACACACACACACACACACACACACACACACACACACACACACACACACACACACACGCACACACCACACACACACACACACACACACACACACACACACACACACACACCCACCACACACCACCACACACACACACACACACACACACACACACACACACACACACACACACACACACACACACACACACACACACACACACACACACACACACACACACACACACACACACACACACACACACACACACACACACACACACATACGCAGCAACTGTCAACTGCGGCATGAGATGCAGTGGAGGCGCAGCAGCATTCAGTGCACTGCTGTGACAGAAAATACTAACTGTAGCCCTCTTACCAATACCAACCCTGGAATTATCCTCTCAGCAGAGGTCTCTCTCCGTCCTCCCTGTCTGTCTCTCAGAAAAAAAATCAATGATGGGCCAGTACTCACCTGCATACAATAACTCATTCCTTTTTTGTTCTGTAGAGAATATGAAGAGAATGCAGATGTCATATAATGCCGCTGTTTTCTGTCAAACTTTACTACCATTTTCTCCTTGAATAGTATCCGATATCTATTAGGATATATTTTTTGTGGTGCAAGCTAATATGATCATGCCGATGACTGAATTATACGCTTTAGTTTTGCATTATCTCAAAAGCACCATGGTGGATTAAATACTAAGAAGACAGAGGAGAAACTGCAAGCAATCTTTTTATTTCACCGCAAGTTGATCCAAAGGATTATTTTCCAAAAGTCAATGTATTCCGCCAATGGATATCTCATGTTATGGGATACTGTGACTGAGTACTTCACAGAGACATAGCCGCTTCTAAAGAGGGGGGGATTAGTTGAGTGGTAGGCAGTTGGAAAGTAAGGAAACATGCAGTTGGTTGTTGTAATTCACTCTGAGACGCACTGCAGACAGAGCACCATACATATCATATATTATTGGACGTTAGACAAATACCACTGTGATCCCCTCCCATGGTGTTGATTACAGTCTGGAGGAGGTGGAATTTACAGCCATAGATAATAACAGGTCAAAAAGCACAACAGCAGGGGAGAAGCAGAGGAAATAAAGGAGAACATTAGATTAAGGGAGGAATTAAATAAGGCAGAAAGGAGAAGAAATAGGGGGCAGAGGGAAATATGGAGCCCGTCTAAAATAAGCTTATAAAAAGAGAGTTGTTTGACTCCGCGGTATTGTAATCCCCCACCAGAGTCACTCCCTGATGTACACTGAACATTTTTCAAATGTTCAAATCATAGACTGTATATATAAAGGTTCAAATGCATATGTTCATTTCCCACCCTGGCATACATATATATCTCTTCACTATTAACTTGAATTGCTGTCAAGACTCAATCTTTTCACTTTGCAGTGAAATATATATTATGTTGCAAATGTATTATCTCTTCGATGTACACACGGCATCTATTGCACGTCTGTCCGTCCTGGGAGAGGGATCCCTCCTCTGTTGCTCTCCCTGAGGTTTCTCCCATTTTTCCCTTTAAACTGGGTTTTCTTCGGAAGTTTTTCCTTGTACGATGTGAGGGTCTAAGGACAGTGGGTGTCGTATTGTCATACTGATATTCTGTACACACTGTGAAGACCACTGAGACAAATGTAACATTTGTGATATTGGGCTATATAAATAAACATTGATTGATTGATTGATTGATTGATTGATTATCAGACTAGGGTGCTATGGTTCCTAATTCTTCACTTTTTCCTTATTGTATGGTTTTGATTTTCATGCTCAAAGAAGCTTTAAAAGTCACATTGTAGGTTGAAAAAATAAATAAATGAAATAATACACTAGAGTCAGACAAGACACTAGAGTCAGACAAGACATCATGTTGTGCTGAAAGCAGGGAGATTTCTAAACATGCAATCTGGACTTCACAACAGTCAGTCCGAGACAGGAAGTACAGTCGAGTTACAGATTGAGTGGCAACCCCACACAGAAGGGATGAGGGGCCGACACAAAGTGGAGAGGCAAAACGGAGACAAAGCAACAGAGGCACACTCTTGCTTTCTTCCAAAGTACAGCCACAAGCTGTTGGTCCCAGTCTGCCAGCCTAGCTCAACTTCCCAGCCATAGATACGCTGTGTTAGTGTGTGTGTGTGTGTGTGTGTGTGTGTGTGTGTGTGTGTGTGTGTGTGTGTGTGTGTGTGTGTGTGTGTGTGTGTGTGTGTGTGTGTGTGTGTGTGTGTGCGTGTACATAATTCATAAGCGTAGCCAAATCAAGATTGAGAGATTATCACGACTGCTGGCGCAAAAGAGGGGAGGAGAGAGGAAGAATGGGAACAGATAGAGGAACAAAAAAGGAGGGGGGTGTTTAGCAAGGATATACGAATGCAATTACAGGTTACTGAGCTTCTACTATTTTATATTCACCCCACACTTAGCTGTATGCAGCATGTGTTCACATACACGTTTCCATAGGCTCCCTGTATATAACTCTGTTTCCCTATCTCCATTCAATGGCTCCCCTCCCTCCCTCCCTCCCTCTTTTACTTTCAATGAAGGGTAATCCCTCTTGTAGCTAATGTGCTGTGACATTTCATGGTACAATAGGATTTGGGAGACACTATGTATTCTCATAGTGCCGGGGTCTGGTTGATAACCTCGCTGTCTGGGTGATTTTAGACTAGTTTTTTTTTATCTCACTTTGGAAATCTAATACTCAAGGTGGGAAAGCAGTTCACAATAATACATACTTCAGGGCAAGCCACAATAACCGTATATGATCACACAATATTTTGGAAACACAAAAAAAGACTACCTGATAAATAGATGTAATCCGACATCCACTGTTACAGAGTAATGTCATTTTATAAGGACAGCCAAAATATAATGACCTAGCCTAACTATCATATATTGATCCCCACGAATGTACTGGTGCAACGCATATCACAAACTGTGTAGCCTACTATTGGATCCTCCTTTGACCACATTCATATGGCAGATTCTCAGTTGAAATGTCACTCATAAAACTCATCTCTCTCATCTGCAGTTCCAACTGGTCTTTTCCATGTTTTCCATGTGCCCTAAACAAATACATTTTTTTCATCTTTCTTTCCTTGATTCTGTAGAAGTTGTGAATTTGACATCTAACTTATTGGAGGAATAGTTTGGATTGTTTGAACCCGGGGTGTACGTATAAGGGATTTGTACATATTCAGTTTATAACCTACTGTCAATGGTGCACTGCTAACATGGCCCAGTTTAGAGAAGCAGGAAGGAATACCAGGTAGTGTGTCAGTATTATTGGGTGACTTTGGTGTTTTGAAGGTGTTAGTTCTGATTCACCATATTAACACAATAGAACAACATAACTAGCCAATGGAGGCTCAACTTCTGTTTGTCAAGTGTAGGGTCAAAGAAGAGAGCATACACACTTCAGTCTAGACTAGTAATCAGGCGGCAAGGTAAGGCAAGTAAAACATTTCTAAATATAGTATATATTTAAAGTGATATAGATGTTTTTGGAAGCTGTTTTCTTAGGTGGCTATTATGTTTTGCTGCAGCCCTTGTCTGCATTGCAATCTGGTACTCCTGTCTGCTTTACCAAACAGACGATGTGCCAACGACTATCTACTAGGTAACACTGTCGAGTACCCAACATAACTTTGCCTTTTATGCATAAGATAAGTGTAATGGCCTATCAGAATGCCCCAATATTATAGAATATTGGCACATGGGAGGTGATGTGATACAGATAGCGGGGTTTTCCTTTGGGTCAGCTGAGGGCTTGAGTGCTTATCTCACCAGCAGAGCTAATGTGTGGGGATAGGATATGAAGGCAGTTAATATGCTCATCAACCTTCAGGAACAGATATGATTCTGCCAGAATGTCTAAAGCCAGACTGTGCTTAATGAAGGCAATGTTGGAACGGATACATGTTAAATACTTTGCATGTGCATTATTATATTTGAGTTAGTCTGGATAAAATAGCAATGTTTTGCGGTAATGTCTGTGAGCATCAGAAAAATACAAACCGATAAAGATAAATATAAGATGGTGTCCTCTGTTATTTCCCCCATGCTTCTTTACATCCCTTAAAGCCCCTGTCACACTGTCCCGAAATTGACACCCGATGGACACACGATAAAGGAATTGTTCAAATTCGGCTCTGATCGTAGCAACATCGGGCCATTCGTGAGGGCATCTAAGCCATCGTATGACCGCCGGTGGAGTTTCTCAGGCTCCGGCAGCAACTTCGTGAGCGGCAACTTCGTAAGGCACTCGTGAGGGCATCTTGTCAAATCGTGTCATCTTCGTGTTATCATCGGTGCATTCGCCCTCACACTGATCGGGGCGAATGCCCGATGGCACCGAGGATAACACGATGCCCTCACGATGGCCTTACGAAGGGCAAAATTGACACACGAATTCAACACGAAAATGAACCTTCGCAAGGTCCTTTGGCACATTTTTTGGCATGCCAAAGATTTTGCCACCGCTCACGAAGTTGCTGCCGTAGCCTGAGAAACTCCACCAGCGGTCATACGATGGCTTAAGATGCCCTCACGAATGGCCCGATGTTGCTACGATCACAGCCCAATTTGAACATTTCCTTTATCGTGTGTCCATCGGGTTGTTTTATTGCACAACAAAATCATGTAAACATATTATGTAAATAACCCAATTTGTGTTCTGTGAAACTAAAAAGGATATAATATATTATTTTGAAGGACAGTTGACAGGAAGTTGTTGTTGTTATGGAAACAACATTACGGAGAAAACGTAATATTTTCTACATATAAAGACGGATAAAGTAAAGAACAAAGTCTGAAGATATCAGTACAGTATCATAGTACTGTAACATAATTGTTTTTGGTACTTTCATTGCAGTTGTATGTCTTAAATGTAATGTAAATGTTGCCTTTGTGTGTGGTTCGGGGCCATCTTCGTGCGAAATTCACAATTCCATATTTGTGTGTCCATCGGGTGTACATTTCAGGACAGTGTGACAGGGGCTTTAAGGAGCACCCCAGGGCACTATTACCTTACCCAGAGGCATTTTACAGGGTTTGCACAATCAAAACTGTTTTGTCACACTCAAAGCACAATATGTTCTCAACTTAAACTCAAATTAAATACACAATATCCTTTTAATCTTAATAAAAGAATAAGAAGAACATTCCCCTTTTCCCCATTGATACCGGTGCAGATTTACTACAAAAGGGCTTCAATCATATTGACAAACAGGCTCTGATTGTACTTAAAATAAGAACTCATTTGTGGTTATGAGGCTATTTAATTACAATAATGACTTTCCCTTCATATCATTTCCTGATTAACTGAAGGCCTCGAGTCCTGAGAAGGCCAATTCAATTCACAAGCTGTCATTATCCTCCGAGCAAAGTCAAGCCTTAAATCATCAAAAGAATGACTTAAATCCATGTCATGCAAAAGCCCCCTGACGCTGTGCAGAACGTCTTCTTCAGCTAAATGCAGATTACAACCGAAGTGAGCCCAGTGTTTATCCAGCTAACAACCGTACGAGGGGACTAACGTCTTGTCGCCTTGATTTGCCGCAAGATTTGTTTGAGAGCGTGACAGCAAGCGTGAGACAGATAGAAGTGTCATGCCCAGATTCATGAGACGGGGGATAGCAGGACTGCGATTGCTGTTTTGGCTGACTGTGTTATACCTGGAGGGAGCTGGATGCTGCCGCCGCCATACTGTAGCCAATTTAGCTGGAGCACAGCTGCTAAAAGGCTCCCCGAGGTGTGTGTATGTGCTTCAGGATTAAGCCACAGCACCAATTAAAGCCTCCGACTGTTTTTTATAGGATAAATTATTAACAGCAGAAGTGACCTCTCTGGTGGCCTTTCCTCCTCTCCTCTCCTCTCCTCCTCTCCTCTCCTCTACTTTCCTCTCTTTGTCAAACTTGTCTCCTTTCCCTCACAACGCATTCCCTTTCCTTATTCTCTGCAGTCTCTTTTATTTCACTCTTTACCTGTGTTCTTCCTAGAAAATCAAGGGTTGATTTATGAATTTAAAATCGAAACAATTGATCTTACGATCTGCTTAAAAAAGCGATGCAAAGATGTGGACATGATCTATCAGGAAAGCAGATTTGTCTCAGTTTGCCTCTCTTTAACTTGGGTCTGTTCACTGTTTGTCTTTTTAAGAATTGTTTTCCCTCCCTGAATACTTTGCTATATTGTTGTCTCCAGGATACAGTTAGGGTTTATTGTGTCTCTGTGCAGCTGCATTCCATTGTGTTCAATAACAAAAGCATGTTAGCCAGTAATGGATACTTTTAACCTTTCCCAGGTAATTTGATCAGGCATTTAAATCAATCGAAGCACACACACTGTCTCAGTAATGATTGGTGGATGCATCGACTGCTGCTCGCTGTTCAGATATTGTTTGTTTTTGTCAAATGGGTAACCCATGTCTTGTTTTGATTTGATAAATGGTTCAATACTGGATTCTGAATTATAAATGTGAGCAGTTGTGTGACATCTCTTTTGGACAAGAGCAGTGAGAGTTTAAATGGTTTACAGATCTAAATGTAATTAACATCGGGGTGACTTCATGCTATCATTCAATATTCCAACAATTGGAATTTCCTGTGGAAAATAGAGCCTCGCAATATTATATTGACCCAGTGGCTCGTCATAATCCAGATGCAATTTGTTTTGGCAGTTGACTCTATTAACATACTGTTGGAACATGGCGTTCAGAATATAAATTGTGGGTCTCATTTCAACAGTAAAGTGTACACAGTGGAGGTGCATTTCTGAATGAAAGTCTCAAATCATTAGGCTTAACTTGTATCATGTGTGTCTGGCTAGCTGCTTTATGTATTTTTCTGAGATGTTTCTGTCTAATCTTCCACCTGTGAAATCAAAAAACATTAAAGGTACATCTGAGCTCTACATTTGTTACAATGCCCTATTATGGATTTTCCCTCTAGGTATCCTCGGGTCATCATCTGATCTCAGTCAGCGGGCTTGGACTCCACTCAATATGTTCTTACACTCTGATCTCCTCCTCCCTTCCTCCACCCCTCTACTCCTCCCCCTTCTTCTCTCTTCCCCTGAATGTTTGCTCCTCTCAGATTTGATGAAGGAATTTAATTAGAGCAGAGAGAGAAACAATGAGGGAAAGAAGCAGAGGGATAATGAATGGTCAGTGACCCTGAGAGCAGACAAGGTAAAGATATGTTTGAATCAGGCCTGGTCGATCTACAGCAGAGCGGCATATTGAACCTTGTTAATACATTACACCAGACTGTTGATGTAGTGGTGCATTGACGCTGCTGCGTTGCCTCGCCTGGAATTGAAATTACCGGTAATTACCCTGAAATATCTGTGCAGGATCACGAGTTTAACAATCTTTGTGCAGATGTCTACCATCACATGTCTCTGTTGACTGCCATAACTCAGCGAGATGACTGTAAAAATGATTTTTCATATTTTTTCTTATGACTTCCATTACCATAGATTATTTTAATAGAAAACCTCAACCGTGGGTTTGTTTTACCATACAGCTCAGCTGTGTAACGTTGTTGACTGCAGGGCCGTATCCAGGATTTCCTAAATACCGAGGTCCAAACATGCTAGGGGGGTTCGGAGGTATACCCCCCCCAAGATTTTGGGGATTTTCATGATCTAGTTAGGTGCTTTTTAAGTCCTGTGGGGGGTCACAAATTGGATAATATATTGATTTCAAACCATGTCAGTGGGCTGCAGCATCAATTATTTTTGAAAGTGTAATACATAAGAATCAGTTGATTGTTACTATTAATGATCTGGACATGCAGAAGAGGCTAACATGATCACAAAATATTGTCAACATTCATTTTCCATGTCTCTCTCCTTTCCATAACCTGCAGCCTCTCTTCCATCTTCTTTAGTCTCTGTCTTCTTCCTGTTCATTACTCTCTCTGTCCTCTACTCTTTCTCTTTCTCAATCTCTCCCTCGTTGTTCACTTTTTGCTCCTCCTCACTTGTCGCTCCTGCCAGTGAATTAAAAGCAATTCAGCAATTTAGTTCATTTCACTTGTTTGTTTGCATTCTTTTTAAAATTTAAATCTGTTATGTTTGATTCTCAAAAGAGAACAAAAATGTAAGCAAAATGTGTTTTATACAATAGTATGTTATTAAGACATCATAACTGCAATAGGCAAGGCAAGGCAAGTTTATTTATATAGCACCTTTCAACACAAGGCAAGTGCTTTACAAAAAATGAAAGACATTCAGAAAATGGCATTTAAAATCAGTCATTAAAAAGAAAAGATAATAAAATAAACATTAAAAGAAAAAATACATGGATAAAAGTTACAGTGTAGTTTAAGATGTGAATAGTTCAATTAAAAGCAGCGGCAAAAAGAAAAGTCTTTAGTCTGGATTTAAAAATAGTCAGAGTTGCAGCGGACCTGCAGTTTTCTGGGAGTTTTCAATAGATGTATGTTGTTTTAAAAGTATGCCTATTGTCTATATTGTAAATGAAGACTATTGTTATAGATAGATAGATGGATAGATGGATGGATGGGGTTATTAAGTCTACATTATTTTGTGTGACTGTACCTGCAGCTCCCCCCTGATTTCCATCTCTCTCTCTCTCTTTCTCTCTCTCTCTCTCTCTCTCTCTCTCTCTCTCTCTCTCTCTCTCTCTCTCAATACAATGTTATATCTTCAATGCTTTATTCAAATTGAAATGAAAGAAAAGCATTACAACGTTTGTTAAAAGGTAATCCTTCTGACATTGGATGAATGTAATTAACTGTAGCTCTCTAGCTAGTTTATTTACGCAATTTAAACCAAAGTATAGCCTATAGCTGCAATATAAGTTAGTGTGCATGTTGTCGGACGTCCACTGACTAACGTAGAGCGTTCACACAGGATCTGCTGGTCCTATGATGTCCTGTGAGGAGCAGAAACACAAGCAGCCCGCTGGACTCAGATCTCTAGATACCACATCACTCCTCCGCTGCTCCGATACAAGTCCGGGCTGCTGTGGTTTGTTGATACATACATGTCGTCATCTTCTGTTTGCTTTAATCGAGGCTACGTAGTTATGCAGCGCCCCCATCGGCAGTAAATGGAAGTTCTACAAAATACCCTGTTTAGTGCAATTATTTCACAAGTTTTCTTAAATACACAGCTCGGAAAAAATTACCGAGGTTCGGACCTCGGTGACCTCAATGGTGGATACGGCCCTTGACTGCTAACACACATCCCACAATTGTAGGGAGATTTCTATTTAGACATTTCCTACTGTGGTTTCCCACCTTAAGGAAATTATTCAATTGAAATATTCCCCATGGTCATATTCATAATTAATCGTAATTGTATGTATTTTCCTCATAATAATAGCTAATATGGGGCTTCCGGTTTGGTGAGCGACGCGATGGCTGCTGAAAGAACGTGCTCCCGACATTCGGTGCTAAAAGTTACCAACGACAATCGGGATACATAAAACATTTATTTTACACTTTGGCTTAAGAGTGTTGGTGTTGAGAATGATAATTCCCCGTCGATGGGAACTTTAGTGGAGGCTTTGCTGAGGGAGGGTTTGGACCTCCCGGCTATATTTGAACTACGAGTTGAGAGAGCGCACCGCGCCCTGATGACGAAGCCGCCTGGGGAAGCGTCACCGAGGTCTATCGTAGTCAAACTGTCAAGCTACAGGACGAAAGAAGAATTGCTGACACTGGCCTGGCAAAAGCGACGATTTCAACATCTCGAAAGGAGGGTAAATCTGGATCATGACTACGCGCCTGATGTGTTAAGAAAGCGAAGGGCGTATGCAGAAGCGAAAACGGTCCTGAGGGTGAGGAAGATAAGATTTCAAACTCCGTTCCCGGCCAGGTTAAGAGTCTTCTATGAGGAGGGAATTGTCGTATACGGTTCGGCAGAGGAAGCGACTGAGGATATGGCAAAGAGGGGGCTCCCGGTGTCGGTCATTAAGCACCCAGATTCACTTTTGGAACGGATCCAGCGAATTACCTGGCGCACCAGCAAGAGACCGGGGACCCGGGACAGAGCCGGCGGGAATGTTAACTACAAGGAGAAGCTAGAGGCCTTTAGGCACAAGGACTCAGCGTGAATGGAAGTGAACTGAAAGCTGCTGTTTGCCGATAAACGGGTGAGTTTTTATTTTCAGTAGAGGAAGCCGAAGAGCTGGCTCCCACAAGAGAGAGACTTAAGACTATAGTCACGTTCTGCACACTAAAGAAGCATTGTACAGGCTAAAACTAAGAATATTCTGTAAGGGTCGGGGCATTAATCTTCAGCCATGCAGCCGACAGAACAACATGGAAGTAGGATATGAAGGCCCTCTCACACCTGTCAGATGGCCGTGGGGAGGCTTTACCTCAGAGCCCTATCATCACCATCAGGGCAGGGTCAATATGAAGACCCCACAGTGGGAAGTCTTATTTATTTTCTTTTTCTTATTATGTTCCTGTTTTTGCCGCTGTTCTTTGCAGTCTATGGGGTGTTACCATGGGTGTTACCTATGATACATCGTTCGTTACCTGTACAAACTTGGGTTGGTATTTTTCGCTGATATTGTCCTTATCAGACTCTGAATGCAAGCTGTTAAAGTAGCCACATACAATGTGAATGGTCTTGTAAACCCTATCAAGAGAAGTAAGATATTAACCAAACTAAAAAGAGATACATTTGAGGTGGCCTTCTTGCAGGAAACGCATCTATCAGATACAGAGCATGCTAAATTAAGAAAACTAGGCTTTAAACATCATTACTCATCATCATATGGCACTATTAATTTCCAACAATATTAGTTTTGAACCCACGTTCGAAAAGAAGGACAAAGAGGGGAGATATATATTAGTGAGAGGAAATCTAGGTGGTTCATTGATTTCTCTACTAAATGTTTATGCTCCTCCTAATTCAGATTGGACATTTTTTAAACAGATATTTGATTTAATTATAGCAGAAACTCAGGGGGTCCTAATCTGTGGGGGGGATCTAAACATAAGATTGAATCCTAAACTGGACTCTTCAAATGTGCATATTGGGCAGCCCAAGCTGATAAACTCGAAAATCTATTTGGCAATGGAGGATGTTGGTTTGGTAGAGGGACTATACTTTTTTTTCTAATCCACATTTGGTTTATTCAAGAATTGATTATTTTCTAACCTTTGGTAAAGATCTACGACATGGGGATCATGGACCTTTCAGATCATTGCCCTATTTATTTAAAATTAAATCTGGAGCAGGATCAAAGAAACACGTTATGGAGATTAAATACATATTTACTGAATAATATGAAGGACCAAATGAAGAAGGATATCACTGAGTACTTGGAACAAAATGATAATGGTGAAGTTTCCCCTCCAGTACTATGGGATGCATGTAAAGCTGTGCTTCGAGGGAAGATAATTGGATACAGTGCTCGCTTAAAAAGAGCCAACCAAAAAGAGTTAGACATTACAAGGAGAATTAAAACAATTGGAACAAAATCATAAAGACTCAAATGATCAGATAATAAGAGGACTGCTCAAAAAGAAAAAGAATGAAATAAATGAGATGTACACTAAAGATATACAAAAAAAGCTAATTTTCACCAAACAGAAATACTATGAAGGAGGAGGAAAAGCCAGTAAATTATTAGCCTATAGGCTGAAAAAACAACAAGCAGAGAATTCAATTAATAAAATAAAAAATTCTATTACTAATTCCATACAGTATAAACTAAAAATAGTTTTGAAGGATATTATCGAAAGCTATACTCCCAACCTCAAATTGATGGGGAGAAAATGGAGGATTTATTTAAGGGGATACATCTGCCTAAACTGACTAGTGAGCAGGGAAGTCAGATGGTAGTTGAAATAACGGAGACATAAATTAGCGCAGCTATAGCACATCTTAAGTCAAATAAGGCCCCAGGCCCAGATGGGTTTGGTACAAGGTGATGGAAGATTCATTGATACCTATGTTGCAGTCTACCTTTAACTGGGTTCTTAAGGAGAACATTATACCCCCCTCCTGGAAGGAGGCAGTCATTTCACTTATTCCAAAAGAGGGAAAGGATAAAACTGAATGCAGTAATTTTAGACCAATTAGCGTGTTGAACCAGGACTATAAAATCTTTACCCATATACTAGCCAAACGAATAGAGGGATTATTACCACAAATTATTAGCCTTGATCAGACGGGATTTGTACGAGAAAGACAAACCCAGGACAATATCAGAAGGACACTACATATAATTAACCATATAACTGAAAGTAATTTGGAAGCAGTATTAGTTGGGCTAGATGCAGAAAAAGCATTCGATTGTGTAAATTGGACTTTCCTGTTTAGAGTTTTAAATACATTTGGATTTCACAGTACCTTTATAAAAACTATACAGGCTCTATCTGATAGACCCAGGGCAAGAATCAAAATGAATGGAGCCATTTCAAATTCCTTTCCATTGGAGCGGGGAACGAGACAGGGCTGCCCAATTAGCCCTCTCTTGTTTGCGATCTTTATCGAACCTCTGAGCCAGTGGATTATTCAGAATAACAGTATCAAGGGAATAATAATGAAGGGGGTGGAACAAAAGATCTCCTTATTTGCTGATGACATATTGGTATATCTATCCAGCCTAGAACAATCTCTGGTACAGTTTTACCAGTTCAATTTTAAAACAATATGGATCCTTCTCTGGATATAAACTGAATGTTTTGAAGACACAAATTTTGAGGTTTAAGTACTGCCCCTCAGTAAATATGAAGAAAAACTATACATTGAGGTGGGATGCTGAATCCATGAAGTACTTGGGAGTAAATATTCCAATAGATTTGACAAAACTGTTTTCACTTAACTACCTACCTTTGAACCAAAAGATTAGGGAAGACATAAGGAGATGGGACCTGGTTCCTGTTCTCAGTTTTAGTTCACGCATTGAATCGGTCAAAATGGTTATTTTGCCGAGACTGCTGTATCTCTTCCAGTCCCTTCCACTAGAACTATCTGACCAACAATTTCAGGAATGGGATAAACATATCTCAAGGTACATTTGGCAGGGACGAAGGCCAAGATTTAAATATCAGAGTTTACAATTGGCTAAGAACAAGGGTGGTGTCGCACTCCCATGTTTAAAGGATTACTATATTGCGGCTCAATTGAGACCATTAATATGCTGGTGAAATCCAAAGTACGTTGCTAGATGGAAGGAGATTGAGAGTGCTAGAATTTCCAAATTCAAGCTGCAATTGGGGATAAGGTCTTGATGAATAAACTAAACGAACTGAGAAACCCATGGATCTGTCTGTCACTTAAGGTGTGGAACAGACTGGTAACTCAAAATCACTTGAGGGAGGCTGTAAAGGTTTTAAGATGGTGTGAACGATCTAGAATTTCTACCTGGAAGATGGGACGCAAGATTTAAGTTTTGGTGTTCAAAAGGCCTGACAGCCTACTGCACATTTTCCCACAAGGGGTTCATGAACAGCTTTCAGAATCTGAAGGGGCAGTTTGACTTGAAACGTGATGATTTTTAGAGGTTCCTTCAAGTTCATCATTACATCGATCAAATACAGAGGGAGTACACAAGTGCACTGGGATAACACTTTGTTAAAAGAAGCCTATCTTGAGGGCTCAAACAAGAAAGTTGTCTCAAAGATCTATAGGAGTGTTACGTTCCCTATTAGGCTAGGGGAACTAAAGGGAAGAAACACAACCAGATTGGTATAATTATAGGTGATTTATTTTAAATAGCAGCGGTAAACAAAATGGAAGGCGTGCAGCCTGAAACAAACAAAAGGGGCCAAAAGGGCACAGGTTGACAGATAACCAAACTAAGGGAGGACTCAAAAGGAGTCTAAAGGCATACAGGGAAAATAAATACTAATATGCTAACTAAAGAACGAAACAAAACCTCTTTAAAAGTGGTACAGACTAACACAGGAAATATATACAAAACACACAGCTAAACTAAAAGGCAACAGTCACAACATCCTAATCTATTCTAAACACTAACTAAACTACTCTACACTCTAACTAAGCTACTCTAGACACTACTAATCACACAAGTTTAACCAGTTAACAGAATTATATTAGAGCAAATAGCGAGAGGCGTCTGTCCACATATCAGAGCCTCTAGAGTGGTGATAGTCCGCAGCCTTTGTACTCCTCCCCAGCAGGTGTGCGCCGGCTGTGCGCTGCGATTGGACGTCGTCAATCCAATCACCGTCTTCAGAGTCGGACCAGGGGATGTGCAGCCAAGGATGTTGGAGCAACCACACAGCTCATTTGCATAAACACACAGCTGAAAACACTCACAGGCAGATTAAGGAGTAGACAAACAGCAACCGTAACACCCCCCCCCCCCCCTTAAAACACAAACCCACAGTTTTGTGAACCTAACACACTAACGAACTCCTAATAACACACACTAACCTCTCAACTCAACCTGGACAAGCATCAGCAAACGCATTCTCTGAACCCTTTAATGACGGGTGTCTACTGTGATAATCCCGCACAATCAGAGCCCATTGCAGGAGCCGCTGATTGTGCTTGGATACGCTAGGGCAGAATATAAATGAATCGTAACATGTAGACATCACAATTGGCCAAAGGCTGGGTCCAACATGAATCTTAAAATGTTGTAGAACTAACACCAACACCAACAACACCAAGATTCGATAAACTAGCTGACGCTCTCGGGTTACCGGGAGCGTCGAGAAGTCTAGAGGCTTGTCTGAGCCAGTGTGTTGCGCCGGTCTCGCGACATCCTCACGAGGAGGAGGGGGAGCCACAATTTCTGGCTTCTCCCCGGACACAGCTTCATCGGGAAACACAGGCACAATCACAGGCTCAGATAATGAAATATCAGGAACACTTTTACTCGCCTGTGCACGGGTATGGGTGATTAGGCCAATACCGTTTGGCAGGGACATATTCTGCCGCTGCTCTTTCCGCTTCAGAGTTGCGCAGTTGGCGATGACATGTCCAGATTGGTGACAGTAATAGCACTCTCTCTCCTCTCTTTTTACACATTCAACGGCTCAGTAGATGGTGCGGCTGATACACGGCGCGATCTCTCAGTAGAGACCGGGGAAAACACAGATTTATGTGTCAGCACATACTCATCGGCTAACACAGCAGCAGCGGAGAGAGAGTTTACCTTTTGTTCATTTACATACTCAGCAATGCGGTCAGGCAAACATTTCTTGAATTCCTCCAACATAATCAATTCCCTCAGAGAAGAATAATCAATAGCTTTACATGAGGCAATCCCACTTATCAAACCACATCCCTTTTACTCTGGCCAACTCCACATGAGTTTGGTGAGGACCCTTCCGAAGGTGTCTAAACTCTTGCCGGTAAGCTTCGGGAACGAGTTTGTATACTCTGAGAATGGCAACCTTCACCAATGCATAATCTAGACTGTCCTCTAACGTAAGAGCCGCAACTGCTCTCTGAGCTTTTCCAAATAGTTTGCACGTTGCCATCAGAGCCCAAACTTCAACCGGCCACCGCAACGCTGTAGCAATGCGCTCGAAGGCACCAAAATAGGCATCTACCTCAGTCTCACGGAAGGTTGGCACTAACGGAATGTTGCTACTCACATCAAAGGCAGGTGGAGGAGG